>NW_016907886.1:470688-500817 GCF_001483705.2 Eufriesea mexicana | reverse complement strand
GATGTACTCCCGTGTACAAGACAACTTCATGCCTCGGCATCCTCCCGATCGGGCCTAGCTCAAGTCCAGTCATCGTCGTTCTCGTCAAGACTTACACGTGGACCAAGGATAGTCCCCGAACCACCGAAACCCCAGAGTCGACACGAGGGTCCGGCGGGGCATTGCAAGCCAGACAGACACTTCGCATCCCAGCCACACGGGGTAGAACTTAATCATCCCTGTGGTCTAACCGTAGACACTATGTCCGTCCAACTGCGTACCCGAACCCCAGTCGCGTACGCGACCGGGGCAGCTGGACCCCCGCATCAAGTCCAGAAGAAACAGTGACCCGGGGGCCACCCTGGAACTCGATGCTTGACGAGATTGACAGTGGCTGGAAATGAGTGTCGGAGACGTATCGTAAGGATGACTTACAAAGCATAAAGTTGTCAAGTACACGAGAGCACGTCGCGTAGGCTAGTCGGTACTTAAGAACAATCGCGACTATCGCGAGAACAATTATGTTCTATTTAGTAAACGAGAGGGATGAGGCTAGAAAAATATGAAATGTAAATATTCGCTCCAAGTTAGGTAGTTTACCTTTATACAGATAGCGCGCACATGAGTCTTAATCTAGATATCTATCTTATAATTACTTAGGTCTAAACGCACGCATCCAACGATGCCCCTTGGAAATCTAAACAGAAAATATATATAAACCTGAAAACAAAATGTATAAATCTGAAATGAAACGGATTAGTAAGAGGAAAGAGAATAAAAACGAAACGAATATGAACCACAATGATGAATCAAATAGATGGAACAACCCAACGATGAAACATTCGTATATTATACGAAATATTCGAATTCTCAAGTAAAGATTAGTAGAAAAGAAAGAAGAAAAATAATTATGTTCTGAAAAGAAAAAATTACTGAAACCTGAAAAAATAATAAATTATACCTGAAAAGAAAATAATTATTAAGAACCCAACGATGAGATATAAACAACCAAATTCTGAGACATAAACAAACCAACGATGAAACATTCGAATATTATACGAAATATTCGAATGTCCGAATATAAATGAATACAAACGAAAACTAACTTCTGAAATAAAAAAAAATAATTAAAACCTGTAAAAATAAAAAATAATTAAAACCTGTAAGAAAAGAATAATTAATACCTGAAAACAAAACAAAAATTATTAGTAAATGGTTTAATGGGGTGAGGTGTGGGTGGGGTGGCTAGTCCCAACCACATTTCGAACCCTCACCCCTCGCGCACTACGAAAATTTTAACGTGTCACTTCCGAAGTCGAACCGACAAATGGCTCCAGCAGCATCTCGTCGCCCCTTATATAGCCCACGATCGGCCGAAGATCGGCGAAAATTTCCGAACTTAATCGATTTCATTATTTATTTCTTTTCCACTATAATAACGAATATTTTATTAGTTTTTTCACTTTTATTATAAATATACGTTGTGAACAATTTGTTATTGACAATATTAATTTGTTATTAACAATAGGTGCCAGTAATTTACAAACTTTTTGCAAATTATAAGAACATTTCGACATTAATACATTATAAATTCACGTAATAACCAGTAATTTATTAATTTTTTCACTTTTATTATAAATTTACCGCGTGAATAATATGTTATTAACAATAAGGCATAATAATTTATAAACTTTTTGCAAATTATAAGTACATTTTGACAGTAATACATTATAAATTCACGTAATAACCTGTAATTTATTAATTTTTTCACTTTTATTATAAATATACCGTGAGTGCAATTTGTTATTAACAATTTGGCGTAATAATTTATCAACTTTTTGCGAATTTGGCTTCGAGAATATCTCGAAATTTAACGTCATTTCCTTGGAATTGCAAACATCGATGTCTCCATTGGTATTATATTTATAGTTACTATTTATTTATAATTAACGCGATATTTCTAGCAAGAAACTGACTATTGAACAGCAATGAGTATCTTTGTATGTACAATAATCGAAACAATTGTAGATATCAACCCTTTCGACTTCCTCTGATCTCTCGCTACCATTCTGGACACAACTTTACCTTTTCAGGAAAATCATCTCTTATTTTCTCTAATTTCTTCCTTAAAACATCCCTCACCCCTTTTGTTCAAATTCACCCAAGATTTAAATTTTCCATTGCCATTTGTGCAATAAAGTGTTGTCAACGAAAGAGGAAAGACAGCTGCCAATTGAGGGTTACTAAAAACTGTGCAATATTTACAATTTTTAATTAAAAACCTGTATTTTCTATCATAATTACTTGTGTGCATTTTGGGGCACCCAATATTACTGGCCCATAGATGGGGGATGATTTTCTTCGTTAGGGGATGATTTTCCCGATAAGCCTAACCTTTACCTTAACCACTCGCTTTCTCTTCTTTTCCCTTCCATGTCCCTTTCTCTCTTACTACCCTTACTCCCACAATAGTACAAATATTACTCTGCTTTGTCGTATTACACCCCCTTTGCTCACCTCATATCCCTCGTTTGAATGGGTGAAAGCGAAGGAAAAGCACCCTCGCGGAAAGGAATTTGCAAACGTCGCTGGAAAGACATACTCGTTACTTTCAACGCGTGCTTAATAATTCAGTTCGTTACTCGATCGAATGCACACGTACACCGAGCAATCAATGGTATCATCGTGCACGCAATTAAACAAAATCGGCATGAAACTCCGGCTCGGGCGCCGGAACCCCCCTCTAAAAATCGATGCACGACTTATAATTCCGTGTCTGATAGTGGTATTCGCTTCGCAAAGAGTCGAATTGAAAATCCAGTTGTAAATTATTAATTTGACGCGCAACATGTTGTTCGATGTGGTGGTGTAAATGCGAATCGACTTTTACAAGTTTATCGTGGCCCGCTCGGTGTCCGCGGTAATGCGATAGAGGATGGCCGTTGGAACGAATAAGGAAAATCTCGCACCCGCGGCAAATAATTTCCAGAATTATTTTATTCGCTGGCCGATAACAAATTTCACTTGATAACGAAGCTTTAATTATGAAGTAGAAGTTAATGGCCACCAATTGATTCAATTAGCATACATTATAACAATCGAAATTGTACTTGACGCTAAATGAATAAATTCGTTATTTAAATTTCAATTCGATAAATGCGTCTCGCATTGCTCGCGCGTCTACGTTCAACGTCATCCGTTATGGCCACGATTTTCCACGTCGTAATTTGTCCGGCTTTGGTTGTACATAGACGTACAGTATCAGACAAAATGATGGCGCGTTTTCTCACTTTCCTTTTTACCGTTTCTCGTCGCTAATCAGGTGCGTGTGTAGGAATTTTATATATCTATATATGTACATATATATATATATATATGCAAAGTACTCGTCTCTGTTTTAATTATATGGAAGATTTTCTTCTATGTAACTTTCCATTTTTACTTATTTTCTTGGCCAATCAGATGTGTGTATAGAAATTTTACATATGTATATAGATACATATATGCGAAGTACAATACTTGTCTTTGCTTTAATTATATGGATGGTTTTCTTTTATACGACTTTCCTTTATACTTATTTTCTTGATCAATCAGATGTGTGTATGGAAATTTTACATATGAGCCGTTCACTGCACAAATCGATTAACTCCACTTTTTGAAAAATGTTAAATTTAGGTGTCAAAGCACTTGGTATAGTCATGAAATTTTATATTTAAGATTTTTTCAAAAGTGGAGTTAATCGATTTGTGCAGTGAACGGCTCATATGTACATATATACATATATGGGAAATATAATGCTTGTTTTTGTTTTAATTATTTGCATGATTTTCTTTTATGGGATTTTCCTTTATACCTTTTCTCTTGACTAATCAGATGTATGTATAGAAATTTTACATACGTATATAGATACGTATATGCGAAGTACTCATCTCTGCTTTAATTAGATGGAAGATTTTCCTTTATACTTATTCTCTTGACCAATCAGCTGTGTGTATAGAAATTTTACATATGTATATAGATATACATGAACGAAGTACTTGTCTCTGCTTTAATTATATAAAAGATTTTCTTTTATGAGATTTTCTTTTTACCTATGCTCTTGATCAATGAGGTATGTGCATGTAAATTTTACATATGTACATAGACACATATATGAAAAGTACTTGTCTCTGCTTTAATTATATGCAACATTTTCTTTTATAAATATTTGAAATTTTTATGTGAGAAATGAGTAGGAGAAGATGATTGTATATACCCTAATTTTTAGTGTTGCTTGAGACTAATTTTACATACGTGTTCACATAAATTTGGGCTTTCTTAATTATATACAAGATTTACCTTAATTTCTTTTTTTACGAGTTTCACCTCACAAAATGATTGCACAGGTACGAAAAAGCTGATGAATAAGGTTTCGTGGTTTGAATCCGAATTTGATCTTGTCTATCGTGTTAGGTTTAGCTAAGTGAATGAAATATATCGATTTTTACTATATCTTCGAAAATATCTCGAAGATAGTAATTTTTTTCAATATTTTTGTCCACAGCATCCTATAGTACCAACACGCTTCTCTAAAATCAAATTTGATTTATTATCACATGATTTTTTTCTGCCGAGATATATTGCTTCGAAGTTATTCGGATAACACTGAAAATCGAAGGTTATCGATTTATTTCCAAGGGAAAGAAAATAGAACCGATATTATTATATTTTTTCCCGTTTAATTTGAAATTTGATAAGTCAAAAAATATACGCGTGATATATAGTATGAAACAAATTTCAAATAGTTTTAAAGTCATGATAAACAAATTATTAAATTCTTATTTTAAAAGTATGTAATAATATCGTAGGCATATGATAAGAATGATCTATTAAATAATAAAATACACAGAAAGCAGTTTACGATACCACTTTGCGGTAGGAGATTAATTAAATTATTCTTTTATGTTCCTCGCAGCAAGGTCTAGGGATTTCCCGAGATCTAGTGATTTTTGCCCCTATATCAAAACGCAAAAAACTTTAATATTAATTTGGTACATTATGCTTCAAGACGAGGACTCGTAATTATATAACGGATAAAATGGTTTATGGCATTAGCTAGAATAACCTTTTAATTACATTAAACATTTTCTTCGCACCTAATTTCTGAAATATTGCATAGAAATCATTTACATTTATAACGTCGTTAAGCGTGTAAGATGTTTTAGTAATATTACCGGTATTACGAAGTATGCATATGGTGGTTTATTAAGTGAAATTTACCTAATTTTTTCCCGCTTAAGTTTTTGCATAGTAAGCATGCAGCTCTAATTCATATAATTAATTACTGAAATAACCGTAAGGCTGCAACATGGAGCCGAAGGGCGTCGTAAAACGTTGCGGAACCGGTCAAAAGATTCGCCGCTGGTGTTAATTCCCGCGAGTATCGCGGACAATACTTTGACCGTTTTTTAAGCAGGTCGCTGGTGCCACCTGTCGCCGGCTATGCGAACTAACCGGCGTCGACGCATGCGCGGCGCGGAAAAAAATCAGAAATAGGGAAGGTCGGTAACGGGGATTCCTAACGAGATCGATAGCGTGAAGAAACTACGAGCACTGCGCGATATTCGCGTTCCGAAAGCAACAAAAAAGCCGTAAAAAGCTACAAAGTACCGTAGAAAAGTGAAAAAATTAAAAGTATTCGTAAAAATGATAAAAATTCGACTACTAAACGGCGGGAATTTTTTACGGGATTTTTTTTTTTCTCTCGCCCGAATGCCGACTCTTTTCGTGATGGCTTGCACGACGGGTTGCAGGCTGCAGGCGTCCATTCGTTGCACTTTCAATCCGATGCTTGCAACGCCTACGTGAAATATCGCGTTTGACGACATTCTCTACTCCAAATAAACAAATTCGCGTTAATAATTCACTTATTATATAATCGAATATTTTTGCGAGTTGAAAGTTCCGAAATATATGGTCTTTTAATAAATGTCTACTGCAAAATTAAAGCCGATGCTTTTTTATAGAATCTAGCATCTAGCGCAGATAGACATTCGAGATTTATTGATAGTTCCGAATCGAAGTTACTTAATTCTTGATAACTCCAAATATAAGTTAATTTCAGTAAGAAAATATCTTTTAACCTACGACGACTCGAACTGCAATGGCATAATTTTAGCAAACATGGAGGCCATTTTCTCCTCTTGTCAATATCTTTGCAAATTAAATAATTCTCCCTTCCATGTGTTCCTTTTACAGTCAACCTTCGCTTCAAAATTCGGTCTTCATTTCGAAGCTTGATTTCGGTACTTATTCGTGTTATTAAATTAAACATATCTCAAGCCAGTGTCACGATATTTGCAGGAAGGAATTTATTAAACATAATTCAATTAACTAAAGTAGAATATTATACTCCCATATATAGTGTCATTCTAGTAACAATTATCCGATTACGAGACCCATTTGCCGATAAATTAAAGAGTTAATTCCTCGTTACTCTTATTTACAAGTCGTCCAGAAATCTTGACATCGTCTTGACAATGGTTCGCTAATTAAAACATAATATTCGAAGCACCACCTTCTATCCGATGAAACAAGCCTCTAAAAAGCGAGCAATAAGGTAACCAAATCGAAAATAAGCAAATCTAAAGACGATATATTAAATTTCCAAGTGGAATTGCTATAAACACTATAAACACACATAAATATAACTCACCCTGTTCTTTCCTCGCATTCTTCGAACAAATATACCGTTCTCCCCATTGTCCCCTGGCCAACGCGCGAAAATCTCTTTACCCTGGCAAACGGACGAGTAATCAAAGACCTTGGCGACAAAAGCAAAATCATGGCGTAACAAGTAACCAGCCAGGAATTGATTTTTCACCCAGATTTTCCGCATAATGCTTGCAGCGATATAGACGTATCCAGCCGACGCGTTTCGCATGTTATTGGGGAATGCCTATGAAAACCCGTTACAATACAATACAATGATCCGTCTATTATCTAAACACCGTGACAAAGAGCCTGTCAGCGTAATCAACGCCAAAATTTTCCGGCGAGCGTAGCCGATACTCAGGTCGGTGGGCTCGTGTTACGCGCAAATTAGTCGCGGAGAGCATCAAGCTACGATTGCAGCCGCATATCCAACAAGCGGAATTAACGGTGCTACGGGAGAAACAGAAGCCCCGGAGAGAGTCTAAATATCGATCATTCACCGTGCAGGCAGCGTTCTCGTGGCCTCTGCCACTCGAGGATCTCGAAACGGCCTCGAGTTTCGGCCTCGTTTCATCCGCCTGAACATCTTCTTGCAGCGGACCAACGTCGCTTCGATCCACTCCACCAGTCCACCCCGCGTATCTCGTCCGCGTACAGCGCTAGCAAACTTGGACTATCCGCCACTGGATGGTACCTCAGACCTAGGTCACTCGGATCACGTAACAGACCCAGGTCACGTCTAGGACCTGGACTACATCTTGGACACCAGATTAAGGCTCAGTCCCAGATGACTCACCTGCATCTTCGATCTATTATAGGACATGTCTTACCCTTGGATCACGTAACAGACCCAGGTCACATCTAGGACCTGGACTATACCTCGGACCCGGATTACGACTCAGTTTCAGATGAGCTGCTGCATTTCTGATCCAGGAGACAGGTTTTACGTTTGGATTACGTCTAGGATACCAATCACACGTCAGATTTTGGATTCCAAAGGCTCTATAGACCCAAGTCGAGCAATAGATTCGGACGATATCTCGGATTCAGATCACTACTCAGAGACAAACGATTCTCAGACCCAGGACACGCGTTGGTCCACGTGAACCGAACCTAATCGAGAAGAAGCGAAGGATAAGGAGATGGTGGCTAGTGGAGTGGACGAGAAGCGAGGATAAAAGAGAGAAGCGCGAAGGCAGCCGGGAGGGCGCCGCTGGAGGAGGCTGCAGGAAACTGCAGGGGACGATGGGGCTGAGAGGGAGGAAGAGAGACGGAAAAATAGCCGTGTAAAGTGCACGGCGCGCGAGTGACCATTGGTCGAGTGCGGAGCAACCGATAGGGTCCAGTCTTTCTCGTTTATCCAATCGATCGAGCTGAAAATTTCCAACCCTTAATTAAGATCGCGAGGGCACTTGAGTTTTCAATTAAAAGGGAACCGACGGTTTCCTGTCTGTCTCTCTCTACGCTGTTCCCCTTTCTATCTACCCTTCTCTCTTTCTTCTCTAATATTTTTTCCTCTCTCTCCCTTTCTCCGTCTCTCTTTGTCTTCTCGCGTTGTTTCCGCACCCATCCGTGACAATATTAAACGCGACTCTCGCGAGTTCCGCGAAAGAGAAGGACTGGGTCGCGACACGGCGACACTGGTGCCCTCTGCCTCGAGGCCAGCGCGTCGCGGACAATTCTGATTGGCCGAGCGGTCACGCGGAGGGCCAGTGGAGGGCCAGTGGAGGGTCAGTGAAGGGCCGAGTGGACCCGCGAGCGTCGGTAATATTCTATCGTTGAATATGGAGAGCAGAGACGCTGCTCGGCGCCAGTGGCGACTTTTTCATCAGGTCGCGCGTACGCGGCGACCCGCGAAAATTGAAATTCCTGCGCGCCACTTGTGATACGGCTGCCACTTCACCCCGTTTCCGAATTCTCGGGCAAGCGTCGCCGCGACGCGCGGTCTCTCGCCTCGAAATTCGCTCGACGATCGCTCGTTTCCAATCTGGCTCTGCGGTGATACCACGGCTATCCGCGCGATATTTAGGAAATATTGGCCAGCGGGTCCGGGGCCGGGGACGAGGGAAACACCACGGCCTGATTTTCTTTCGCCCCGTTGCCAAGGATTTATTAAAGTTTACGTGTGTGTCGTGTGGTGTTCCCGTTGTCGATGTAGCGCCGCTTCGACCAACACGGCGAATCCTTCTGCGCTTTATACGTCGAATATTTGTATATGTTGCCGGCTTTTGTCGTAGTTTAGTGTTCTGGCTTGAATCGTTGGGGTTGTTGTATGGTTTTGCTGTATTTGCGCGGATGGGGTTGGAAAGGTTCGGTTTTGCGTTCGGCTGCGCGGAGGTGCGAGTGTGTAATGGCAGCTGATTCTTTTTTCCCATGTTTCTCCCATGCTTTTGACACGCGATACTTTTATGCGTTGTTATTATATAAGCGAGAGGTTTGTGTTTTAGTCCTAGTGTTTTCTGGTTCTATTTTTTGTTACCAACTAATACCGATGGTCCCGCTACCTTCCAGTTTATGTTCGCGCATTTAGAGGGTCGCGTGGTGTTTCCTTTTCTAAAAAAGACCGAGGAAAAGCCTTTTTGGCGCGAAAGTGTGATTCTTCTCTTGTATTACATCGTCGTGACACTTGCAGCACGTATTCCTTTCTGTGCACCTTTTATTCGGGAAACGCAGTTTGCGTAAGTTTTGCAATCGTGCGTGTTACGTGTAGTATAGCATAGCAGGGTACAGTATAGTATATTACAAATAGTATATAGTACAGTATATTCCATAAATTGTATTTATATGTACACTGCTGTCATAAATGTTTGAGCGCGTACGGTTTATCGATAATATGCAAAATTTATTTGAATTGCAGCATTCAAATGTAATTTTTGTCAGAGTACCTCTTTCATGTACTCGTATAAAAATAATAATTAACAATACGGATAACATTCGACATCGATTACGATGAATGAAAGGGTGCTAAGGAAGGTGCTGCAAAGCGGACACACTTCAGATACCTCTGCATCCTCCCCGATCACTATTGGGTACTTTTGGCAATTGAGTGAGTTCTTTTGTCCACGTTCAGGGATTTGGACACGTTTCTCGAAGTGTTTAGCGTTCATTGGGAGTAAATACAGAGCCGAAACGATATAAGCTCTCTCTCCATGCATCATTCCGAGTTTGGCAGTGCATCGGTAACAATTACAGCAAGAGAAAATCTAATAGAATAAAACGACGTAGTTCTAGCGTTGACATTAGTCCTCCACCGTTACACTCTCGCAATTCCACCTAACCTAAAAACTCCTCAACCCCCGAGACCAGCCCACGGTCAACACCTCCCCGACGCAGCCACCACCGTCTCCCAGGTGACTTGGCGAGTCAATCTTTATCGCGCAGACACGAATTAAACCGAGCCGCAACAAGCGACTTCCTGCTTGCACTCTCGAACCGGATCTTTTGTCACTGTCTGCCACTCTCGTGGTGGCGCAGCGGAGGCCCTCTGTTCCCGCATAAAACGCGCATAATTTAAAAAAGCGCGATCGGCGCAACCGAGCCTGTGGAACCGAGCCCGGCCGACGAAAACGAGCAAAAAGGAGGGAAAAAACGAGCCGAAAAAAGAGACGGGAACACAGATAGAGCGAGCGAGAGCGAGACAGATAGAGAGAGAGAAGAGAGAACGTTATCGGGCGCGGGGTGCGGGGCGCACGAAGGTAGCCGAGGGAAGCGGCCGCAGGGATGACGCGTAATCGCGAAAGAGTGGAGAGGAGGAGAGACAAGGACAGAGACAGGGAGTGACAGGGAGAGGCTGGGTGGGTGGTATTTTTGGGGAACAGCGGGGCTAGGTCCGCGTTCGCGGTATCGCGCGGCCTGCGGACGCGTAACCCTCGCGCAATGCCAATTTTTGCACACGCACCGTGCTCGTGTGTACGCTTGTACGCGGCGTGCTGCTGGATCCCACCCACGCACGGCCACGCAAACACAGCTGTCCGATAATACCGTGCACGATGACCATGGGACACGGGGCTGATTGGGGTGTGCAGGCTAGCTATGCAGTTTAATTTATGTTGCATCACCAGCCAGTCGTAGCCGCATCAACCTCTCCTCTATACGACACGGCTCGATCGCGTCTCTGATCGCGCGATTTCTCAGCGCGACAGTGGCCGGTTTCGGGCCTCGCCTTGGCTGGCCCCCCCGCCCCGACAGAGCTCGTCTTCGACGGCCCCCATGGGTCCTCCGCGTACGTGGTGCATCCCGCTCGTGTCCGTGCCTCCTACGCCTCTCTTCTACTCTACGTGCGTGTGTACGCGGCGTCGTGCGATTCCTCGCGTTGGTGCGCGTGTGCGTGACGAACACAGCGGCGGATGCAGGGCTGGACACGAGGAGCAGCGACGCGACGCGTCGCTCGGCTCGCCTCCGCAGGTTCGTAGTCCGCCATATTTGTTAAGCGCGTCTGCGAGACGGATAATCGATCTTGCGGTTGATCTGAATTGCAGGCGGATAGGTGACGTTTATTGGTTCACTGTAACGCCGATCGACCGTGCAAAGCTTCGCGGCTGATACGTGTGTCGGGTGTTAAGCGGTCGTCGTCAGCCGAGATTCTCAGATCGAGATAGACCTCGAGGTGCTGGGTGTGAATGTTGTTGGGGAGGAGTTCGGGGCAGATTCATTGGGGGAAAAATCAGTTCGCATAGAGAAGGTGCATTGATTTTGGTGCGTTGATTGATGGAGGCTGGTTGCTTGGGTGACGGATGAGCGGCGGAGGTCGTTGTCAGTTGTGTCTCCGAGTTGAAGATAGAGTTCGAGGTGCCGGGGTTTGATGTTACGTGGCTGGCTAGGCAGGGATAATGGGCTAAAAAGCGGTTTATTTGCAGTCGTGCAGAGGGTCGTCGGGGCTGTTCGATTTTCGTGTATTGATTTATAGAGATTGTTGAGTCGAGGGTGAAGGGCGGTGGTCGTCATCGGTCGCAACTTTGAGATTAAGATGGATTTGCAGCTGTTGAATCTGGACACGTATAACCATAAGGTTGTACAATTGTATTAGGAGATTCGAGGGTTAGAACTTGCTATATTATAGCAGTATAGGTGGTGGTAATTTATTAACGTAGGGTCGTTTTTGGGTGAAATTCTCGCGTTTTCTTCTGTCATAAAATCTGCTGACATTTTTTTCATAAATCTTCGTAATTTTACGATATTTCGATTTGATTTCTTGTCCTGTTTCAAGAGAAGGCTTCAGGGAAATATGCATTTCTCAAAAAGTTCTGCTGGCATAAGTTGATTTCCCGTAATCATATTTTGTTCACGTTCAAGGGTAAGAATGGAAACTCTGTGACGTTGTGTCCCATACTTGGGAATATTTTTGTCATAAGTGATAAGGATATTTGGAAAGAGCTTTAGGAAAGTATAGAAAATATTATACTTCTGTCATTTTCGTGTCCATAGACAAAATATCGTTTCACCAGAAATTATATTGCACTTGGAACACAGGGGATGAAATTTTTCCAACGTAATGAAACGATAATCGATGAATGATACCTTTTTACAGAAATTTTCTGTCACAAACGCTTTAGATATATCGCGGGAACGTGTTTGCATCCGTCGTTGGAACTTGTAGATGAATGCCTCGATACACCTGATGGACGCGTTGATAGACGTACGTTTGGCATCAATCGCGTGTTTTACCTGTTTACTTCTTTCTCTTAATTTGATCTTCGACGATAAGTCGATCGGATTGATAACGAAAGAGGCAATCGGCTCGAAATAACAACCTGCGAGTAAATTCGAACGAAACGACGGAATATTAAAGTGGATTTTAATTTTAATAGTTCAGACGGTACGAAAGGAGTTTGCATATGGGATGATCCTTAGGATTCCAATCTTGGATTGAATTGGGGATTGGTAACGATAATTCCATATCCTTTTAAGAATAATAACTCGAACACTTGGAGAATCAATGCGGAAGATCGACATTTTAATACACAAGGAAAGCAAAGATCTGTGAATCCTAATTAACATCCCGAAAGTTCAAAATTCCCTGCAAAGATCCGGGAACTTCCACTTTTCACAAAGCGAAGACCACCTCGGCTTTATCCCGATAAAGACTGTGCTGTGCTCATCGTGAGGAAGAAGACGCGTGAAAATTGGCGGAAAGGGTACATTCCACTCGTCCTTCGCATCCAGATCCATTTAAAGAGAGCCGGTATCAGGGAACACGGACGCGGAAGCATGGAATTCGCAATGCTCCTAATGAAAATCCATCGACGAGCGCTAATTAATAAGGGTGTTAGATGGGCGGTGTCGCCGGCGCTAACTTTTTCACGCGTCCGCCCTTGCCAGCGGGCCTCACCCTTCGATATCAAATGTACGTCGCGCGAGACAAAGCGTGCTGCTTATCGCTACGTGAACGCAGCAAGATCAAACGGCCGATAAATAAAGGAGCGTCGAACTCGAGGTATCGGGCAACGGCGCGGAAACGGAATCCGGGGAACGAGCAGGAAAAGCTAATTAGCGCGGATCGAAGCCTCGCCGCTTGATAAATGGACGGTCAATATTTGAATTAAGGGCACCCTTCGCCACCTCCGACCCTCGCCCCGCCATTCCTTTCTTCCTATTTTTTCTCTCTTTATCCTCCTCCATTCTGTCTTCATTCTCCGCCCACGGAGTTCCTTTGACTCCTGCGCGACTGTCTGACCGTCGAGTGGAACTTAGGCGCGTTCAGCCAAATATCTCCTCGCTGTTTACACGAGCAACCGTGACCACGAGATAGCCGATGATTAATGGGCCTCCTTCAAGGTTTATTAACGACCTGTCCGCGCTCCGACGCTCTTCTCGGCCTGACTCCGCCACTTTTTGGATATTTCCCGTGGATGCTCGCGCTCTGCTGCTATGATTCGTAATTAGGTATCACGGAGGGGTGGAAAATTCGCTACTACTAGAAATAGATTTATATTTTTCCTCGCGATTAAGGGGTATCTCGTGGTCGATATTTTATTTACGAATTTTTGTTTAACTCTTTACACTCGAGAGGCGCCTCTCAGTTGCCATTTAATAAGATTCCAAAGATGTGTAGGATATGGTTATCTGGTTTAGGGTAGATACCAAGAGACAGGTTAATTAAATACAATATAGTTGACTCGGTGTACTCGAGCAGAGCGTTTAATGCGAACTGATTTCTTTGCTCTGAGCTGACTTGTGGTTCCTGATGATGGCTGGTGTTCCCTATGGTGCTGGCCTGCTGGTATCCCCGTGGTCGTCGTTGCTATCGATAGGGTAGCAGGTAGAAGAACGACGGGAAAAGAAAGGGATGCGTTTCGTCCCAGGCCTGTTAGTGGACTCGTTGGTAAGGCTTTTCTTCTAGCAGGCCCTGCCTTAGACCAGGAATACTCAGGTGGCATAGGAACTTCTATTTAAGGGGGGTCGAGACTTCGCTAAGGACTCGCGAGAAAATCCTCGAACCCCCTTCAAGTAGGAATCCATTTATTGACGAGGGTGAGAACTTGGTCGCCCCACCATTACCACACCTTCTTCCAAGAGTTATTCTTTGGATAGAATAAAAATATATAAATTAACATTCCATAAAATCACGCGAGTCGTGAGTTAATAATTTTCTTGGATAGGTATATATATACAGGATGAATATATTCGTGATGATGAACTGAGTGTTTTGGAATATTATATGTATAATATAATATTTATTTATTATTTATTTATTTTATACACAAATGGACCGTAATCCACTTACGTAAAATTTCACATATAAAAGCAAAGCAAACAAATTATACATGATATAACACCAAAGGGTTGTGTTTATAAATGCTTCGTTCAGGAGAAATAGCTTTAATCAATAATCATCCGTAATTGTCTTTTGAAAGTTTGTAGAAATAAAAATTGAAAAAATCAGTGAGATTATAAAGGGTGTTTGAGTCAGTAATAATACGATAAATTGGATTAATTAATCCATATGTAGATCTGGACATATAAAATATTGTATACTTACATTGTGATCTCAACTTATTGCGAGTACTTTGTATGTTTCTTGACTTATGTCACGCAGATTTCGTCTTATTTCTTCGATTCAATTTTATTATGGTCCTTGCACAAGTATGTTCGAGAAGAAACTGATTGTTTACTGATTTATGAAGTGTTACTTTATTATGTCATTTTTAGTTTCAATCTATGTATCGTATTTTAATTCCAATCTATGTATGTATCAACCTATTATACGTATTCAACCTATATTTCAATCTATATGTAGAAGATAGAGAATATACCGAAATTACCAAACGATTAGGTTGTTTCTTGACTTTTGTCAGTAAGTGTATATAATAGGGATGTTTTCTTTTTCCCAAAATTTTGAAAATCGTGTAACTCGTTAAATTTGGACTGTCGAGATCCGAGAAATAAAAATTTGTTAATTTCTTCGCATTTTTCATACATTTTTTAAAGTTTCTGATACAAATTTCGAGCAAAAGAAATGTTCCATGGCATGGTGTCTAAGGAAATAAAGAGGGGAGAGTGAAAAGGGATGAATATTCGGGTAGGAAACGTTGGATACCCCGAAATGGATCATACATTTGAAAATTTCATTACGCGGAGTTGCCTCGAATTACGTGAAGTGTTCGAAAGTTTTGGGCACCTGAAAATTAACTCGGTTACTCAAAATTAGCAGTAATGGTCTCGAGTAATCCATCGGATTTTACGCGAGCCGAGAAGTTGTCTACTTAAATTCGAAACAGCTCCGAATTCTAATTACTCCTATGCATTTTTTAATACACAGAACTTTCCCGTGTACTCGACATATCCATCTCGATTGCTTTCACGGTTTCACGTCGAAATCCATAATGTTACGTAAGTTTTCATGCAAGATGTATATTTGTACGTCTCTTACTTGAAATCATTAAGAATCCATCAATTTATATTATATACGAGATAATACGAAGAATCTTGCCATCAAATTCATCCATTTTGTTTTTTAATTCCAGTGAAAATTTAATAATTTCTTTAATTTGATCTCCTATTGCAATTTTTCGGAATTATTCGGAGCCGAATAATTGTTTGATATCTCGAGGAGTTTTAACATGTCCTAGAAGTTCCAAAGAGTCCCAAAGAGTCCCAAAATACACCAGTGATCCATGGAAAAGGAAAAGTTTCATATTTCGAATAGTTACGACAAGTCCTAGAAAGTCTCATAAAGTCCCAAAGAGTCCCAGAATACACCAGTGATCCATGAGAATGGAAAAATTGTTCGATATCTCGAATAGTTACGACAAGTCCCAGAAATTCCCAAAGAGTCCCAGATAGTCCCAGAATACACCAGTGATCTATGGAAAAGGAAAAGTTGTTCTATATTTCAAATAATTATGACATGTCCTACAAAGTCCCAGAGAATCCCAGAAAAGTCCCAGAATACACCATTTTGTATTCTACTTCAGTTGAAAATTTAATAATTATTTAAATTTGCTCTCCGATTGGAATTTCACGAAATTATTCGGAGAATAATTGTTTGATATCTCGAATAGTTTCGACATGTCCTAGAAAGTCCCAAAGAGTCCCAAAAAGTCCCAAAGAGTCCCAAAAAGTCCCAAAAAGTCCCAAAGGGTCCCAAAATACACCAATGATCCATGGGAAAGGAAAGAACCGTACCCAATCGGTGTCATCCTCGATATCGATGGCCAAAGAGGCCAGTTTGTTCCGTGGTAATATAATTCATCGATTAGACATATCGGTATTCTCTCTGCGTCACGCTGACTTTGACGTATTGCCTTATTTGCGAAGTAGATAAATCCTTGCAGATCATACAGCCCGTGTGTTACTCCTTGGGTGGAGGTTGACTCACGCGGGAGACCATAAGGCACCGTACAAATACACGGTAACCCGACTCGATAATAGTTAGACGGTCAATTAAGATGACCGTCATAAGAACCAATTAAGCGTAAGTGGCTGACCGGCCTAGCTCCGGTTTCGTATTTACGATCTGAAATTATCCCTTTTTGCAGTCCGATTCCCTATCATTTATGGCATGACTTCTTCAAACTCACCCCTTTCATGGGAGAAAGATCGACACGATTATTCGTATTATTCGCAGTCAGATCTCTTATTAATTCTGACGTCATTTCTCCAGAATCATCATTCATATAGAGACCCTATCCGGACGTCTAGTTTCCCCTAGGAAATTACTCCCTAGGATCACATCTATCCTAGAGGTTTGGATGCCTTGGTAAAAACGCAACGAATTTGTATCTAATTTGTATATAATTAATAGTAATTAATCAACTATACAATTCAATTTTTCTAACTGTTAACTAGTATCCCACTCCTTCGAGTCATCTATCGACACACATTGCGAGCTTTTGCAAGCTCTGCTTGTATCCGTTACTGTTAGACAGATTGTCCTAATCGTGACATTTTTATTCTTGTTTTGAAAATAATTATTTTGATGGCATAACGTCACTCTCTCGTCATTATATATTGTGCTCCAGTTCACTTTGTACTCTCTCTCTTTGTGTACATCGCCAAAGTATTTCACGTATCTCAATATATTAAACCTAAAATTCCAAACTCTGATGTTCTTTTCTTTTTCCGGTGCAACAGTTACCAACCTATAGATACTTTTCTCATGGTTTCATCTCGTATTGTAAATCGCACAACATCTGCAGGCTAACCTCGTCGTATGAAAACTATGTTAACTTAGAGAGTTAGGTTATTAGAAATCTGCGTGAATAGGAATTTATGTCAAAATTTTAACCTTTTTCGTGGTTCGATCTCGCATTATTCGTCTCGTGACTTCTTCAGACTGGTCTCTTCACCTAGTGCAAGCACTATCCTGGATACCTGATTTGTAAAATAATTAAATTTAATTCAGGGATTATAGTTTTTTCGTAATACTATCTCTCGTTGTTTGAAGAGCAGTATAGCTTTTTCAGATTGACTTATTTCACTTATTTGACTTATTTGAACACGTGATGTCCTAATGATCTAATCTTACATCGGGTTTCCTAGTATGGGTTATCTTCTTCAAATTGACACGTGTTTGAGTGTCATTTGGAAAGTTTAGATGATCCACTCGCACAGGATCTTACTGTAATAGTTATGCTAACCGATGTTTCCAGTTAGGTCACTTCGATAAATAATCGCACCCGATGGCTGCGAATTATGAAATGCCATTTGTCATCGCGATTCGGTAAACATGATTTTATGTATGTATACTGTAACACGACATAGTTCACTAATTAATGTACTATTTGTCAATTACGAGTTGTCTGGATAAACGTTCGCAGAGTATTGCTTGATAACGTATACAGACAAGTGTTTAGTATCAATGTACATATCCTCAGTTACATTGCATATTTTACCCCAAACTTGTTTCATCATCGAGTCATTCGAGCATATAATACAATTTGGGAAAGGGGTCTATTATTTTCTGCCACCATCTTCCAAACTGTCAATGCAACTTTTACAACCCTGGAAATGATAAATAAATACAATCAGAATTTAAATTGAATATTCTCTATGAGATATAATACGGGGAGCTCGAATTTCCAAAATACTTCTGGTGCAATATTACTTTGGACAGTAAATACTAAATATTAGCAAATATACTGCTAACGTTGTTATTAATTATGTGTTTTATTACACATTTACGTTATTATCATTACTATAGCAAGTATAAATAAATAGTAAACAATAAATATATATGCATAATAATAAATATTTACATATTTAGTATACGTGCCTTCATTCACAATTTATCGAGACACAAGATCACTATAAAAATATACCTACTTACATATTCGACACGTTCTCACTGGATCTTCTCCAAATCCATATTTATCCACAAATTTCCACAAGTTACAAATTATATAATATTTACATATTTATTATACGTGTCTTCATATACCAAAAATATTACAGCTAGTCTAATTTACAATTCATCGAGTCACAAGACCAGTTAAAAATATACCTACCTACGTATTCCATACGTTTTCACTGGATCTTCTTCAAATCCATATTTATGCACAATTTCGTCCACAAATTTCCACAAGCTACAAATTATTTTTATCTCAAATTGTTATTTTGAAACATCCAATGCAGCCCGTATATTCCATTTGTCAAAAATTTCCATCAAATTAGATTCTTCTAAAAATACTCTCTGGAGCAATCACGTAAATTTCTCTTTCTCTTTCTCGATCACGGATCCTCCTCAACCCTGACCTCGCACACGGGCATCGCGAAAGAAAACGGCGATAAAAATAATCCACAGGCTGCTGGTACGTTCGGAGGTGAATGGTTCAATTGATACGGCAGCGCATTTCGAATTTCGATTCATTCGATTAACACTTTCAATTAATTACTGACGTACTACTTCTGACCGGGGCATAATGAAGCACGTTATCGGAGATATTACGGGCCGATACGAGCTTTAAATTGTTTTCGATGATCGTTTAAAATTTCGCTTGTTTTCTGGCTGCGAAACGCGGCGGTCCGCACTGTAAATATGATGCATATCATCATCAACCGATGACCTTGGTTATTAATCACCGTGTTAATCGAAACGTTTGCTTAATAAGTACGCCGGGAAAAACAGGGTCGCGATTCATTTAGCAATTATTTTATGCAATGCACGCGTAAATTCAGTGAAAGACGTCATCACGGTACATGCATGCACACGCTCGCGCGTGCCAACAAAGTGGAAAATTTCGAAACGAGTGTCCCGCCCGCTTAGTAATTTCGCCAATTTCATGACTAATTGAGGGTCAACGAAAGGAACGAGAGAATCGCTTGGAAACGATTGATAAGCCCACGATCGATTCGTTCCCGGCCATTCCCGACGATCAAAAGACGCTCCTTGGACACCCCGAGCTCTGGCTATTGTACACCCAGTGTTGAGACCTGAACACTGCCAATTCTCACGGTGAGAGTATTTGCGGGTTGTAAGGCCCGTTCCGCGTCAAAATTAACCCTTTGACTGCTTTGCAGGAATCACATGTTTCGTTTAGGATGCCATGGGATTATTTTTATTATTTAAAGCATACAATGGTAAAATAATAATAAATTGGTGATATATGACAACATTCTTACCCAATGGAGCGTTTGTCTTATTGACGGTCATGAGTTACCACCGATGGCGCCTTGGTAACGGTTGACAGTCGACTAATTGTCAATTTCCATACAATTTTTGCAATCGTAAGTAGTTCCAGCGCCTCTGGTCACCAATAACCACCGTGGTGCCTTGGTAACGGTTGAAATTGACACTAACTGTCAAATTTTACAATAGGAAGTAATTCAGCGCCCCCAGTCACCAATAACCACCGTGGCGCCTTAGTAATGGTTGAAATTGACACTAACTGCCAAATTTTACAATTGTAAGTAATTCAAGAGCCTCCGACCATCAATAACCACTGTGACGCCTTGGTGACGGTTGAAATTGACATTAACTATCAAGTTTTACAATTATAAGTAATTCAAGCGCCTCTGGCAACCAATGACCACTGTAGTGCTTTGGTAACGGTTGAAATTGACACTAACTGTCAATTTTCATTCAGTTTTTACAATAGTAAGTAATTCAAGCGCCTCCAGCCACCATTGATCATCGTGGTGCCTTGGTAACGGTTGAAATTGACAGTAACTGTCAAATTTTACAATAGGAAGTAATTCAAGCGCCCCCAGTCACCAATAACCACCGTGGCGCCTTAGTAATGGTTGAAATTGACACTAATTGTCAAATTTTACAATTGTAAGTAATTCAGAGCCTCCGACCACCAATGACCACTGTGACGCCTTGGTGACGGTTGAAATCGACACTAACTGTCAATTTTCATACAATTTTTACAATTGTAAGTAGTTCAAGTGTTCCAGTCATCGGTGACCACCGTGGCACCTTGGTAATGCTTGAAATTCGCACTAATTGTCAATTTTCATACAATTTTTACAATTGTAAGTAGTTCAAGTGTTCCAGTCATCAGTGACCACCGTGGCACCTTGGTAATGCTTGAAATTCGCACTAATTGTCAATTTTCATTCAATTTTAACAATTGTAAGTAGTTCAAGAGCCTTCAGTCATCGATAACTACCTTGGCGTCAGAGGAGAAACCGTGGCCGGTCATATATGACCAACGTGACAGTCAAAATGTTAACACATTGTTGACCAGTGACGAGTTAACTCGTCTTTTCCTGCCCAAACATTGTTGACCGATGACTAGTTAACTCGTCAATGCATTTACATTATCTATTTCTATTCATGAAACCCAGGGCGATATAGAATATTGCGTATGAAAGTGATTTTGAAGATTGGGCTACAAAATAATACTCGATGATATGACATAGATTCTGTGTCAAATTACCCGTCAACAAAGTGTTAATAGAGCTAGACCTGGTTAGGGGTGAAGAGTTCTAATATATAACTTGTGGTAATGGTTACATAGATTTTTAAATATATATATGTATTGGAATGAGTGGAACAAGTATGCATGGGCTGGAAATATCTAACGAATTCAGGTTATTATGATAAATGAGTATGCGTTTAATTATTGAGGTGTCGAGTGAATTGTATATGTTAATGTAATGTATGAAAAAAGGAAGAAAAAAGGGGAGTGATTCGTCATATGTCAGTTGCAATTGAGCATTAATAGAGAGAAGACATGTGAGCATGTAATAGTGATAAATTAATTATATTTCAACCCAATATTTATGTTTAATAATCTTTGTAATTAAATAAATAATTGTTCTTATTGTTATTAAATTTCATTCACCACTAACATAACTGTCTTTGATTGTGAGTTAATCATCGTGGGTCTGTCTTGACTGCCATGAGCTTGTTCGTCTTCTTGGGATTTTTAGGAGAACTCTGTTTGTGATTACTGTCTCGGTGATCTTATAAGTTTGTATATCTACTGATTAGATGATGTGAAACGTACGTGTTGGGTGCGTGTCTTCCTATTGGTTGTGAATAATATTGGAGGTAGCGATTTGTATAAATCTCTCGCCTTTTACTAAAGATTTCCGTGGAGGGGGATGATTCTAGGGTTACTACAAAAAGAATTATACGCCCAGGATATCCACATCAGGGATATTCGCAAGGGTCAGCCTAACCTTAGTGCAGAGCCAGGTAACCTGGCCACTAGACCATACCAAGAGGTGTGTGTTAGCTTCGACGTCTTTTAAATAATTTCGGTCCTTATGTCTATCGTCTTAAGGGTGGTTCATTGACCCCTGCCAAGGTTCGCCCAAGTGATGACCAGGTGACAACGAGTGTCCACGAGTCAGGAGACGCTGGCAATAAGAACGTAAAACAGTCCCCCACTTAACTTGGGACGTGCCTTGGTCCTGGGGCTGCAACACCCAGCTATAGTGTCCCTCGAGAAAGTAGGTTTTTCAGTCCCTCGTCGACCCGGTTTCTCACGGTCGCGAGTGGTCACGAAACGAGTTTCCGCAAGGGTATAAAAAGCGAGGAGTGGTTATTAAATATACCTGAGAAGGGTGAACGGAGGAAACGTGTGCGTTACCTCCTTGTTAATCGTACGTGTTACTCCGTTTCCACGTGCCGACTTGCCTTTCTTCTTTCTCCCTGCCTCTGCACTCGTGCGAGCTCCTTTCTTCGGCACGCTTGGGGAATTCTTGGAATTTTTTCTTTATGGGGAATGAATCGCTTCAGCGTCGAGCGTTGTATCTCTCAGACGAGGGAAATCATGCATTGAAAAATCAGATTTGTAATTTTTTGAGAAATAAAATATCCGAGACCAGTCGAATTTCCTAGGGATAAGTTTCTAGGAATTTCCCTAGAGAACTACCTTTATGAGAAATAAATATAAAATCCGTAAATAAAGAAGCACCTGGAAAATTTAAATTGAATATTTTTGTAGAAATTAATCGCGATTATACGTTGCTCGATTTAGCATATTATTTTATTTTTATTATTAATTATTTATTATTATTCATTATTTTATTTTTATTATTTATTTTATTTATTTATTTCTAGATGGACGGTGCTTTGAGGAGATTGCGTTTGGCTTCGAAGTAGTAAGTAGACTGTGTTCCTATCTTGCTATCGCGTGTTCTTATATTCTACGAGCTATCAGGTCTAGCATTTATCTAGACCCTTGGTAGGACTATGTAATTTATTATAGGATAGAGTTTCCGAATTTGAGGTACAAGGGTGGGGTTACAAAACGAACTAAATTATTGCCCCTCACTCTAGGTACGTGGCGTATACGATGACCAAGCGTCAAGGTGCCATCGAGGAGGTACGGGGGGTTTTACCTGGGGTACGGGACCGGCAATATGGTTTTTCCTGATGAATAATAATACCGTCAAAACGGTATTTCAAGGATTAACAATTATATTATTACTACTTGTTAACGCGACATAGAATATTAATGACACCTAGATAATACCTAGATACGACACCTAAATACCGAATATGACTCACCAGTTTTTCGGTTAGTTACTATACTGATCATTACTATTAAATAAATTCAAATACAACGTATTAAACCTTTGCACTCGACGATTTTTTGGCTAGAGAAGAGTAGAAATTCAGAGATTCTCTGCTAAAATACTGACAATACTTTTTTGAGCAATAAATAAAGAATTGTATAATAATATAATTACAAAATTATTTAATTTCAATATCTTGCACACTGTTACATTACGTTAAATTTGATATATTAATTAATATCGATCTTCAAAATTTTATAAAATGGTTGTTAGTGGTGGATGAAATTTAATAACAACAAGAACAATTCTTTATTTAATTAGGAAGATTATAAATATAATTAATTTCTCACATTACTCTATCACAGGACTTCTCATTATTATAACTCAATTGCAACTAACGTATCCGAAATCACACACTTTTTTCTTTCTCCTTCATACATTACATTGACATACACAATTCACGCACACACCTCAATCATTACACGCATACTCATTTATCATAATAACCTGAATACATTACATATTGGAATTCCATGCATAATTGTTCCACTCACCCCAACACATATATACTTAAAAATCTATGTAACCACTACCACAATGGTGACTGAAGGTCACCTCTCGAGTGCAAAGGGTTTAAATATATTTTTTCTTTAACCATTGCCCAAAGCCAACGAAAATTAACATTACTAACATTTACTACATATTATATTATTTCTATTGTATAAAACAATATAATATTTGTTTCTACTCGTGGTTGTCTTTACTCTTCTCGAACTAAACTGTTATTTTCCTTCTTATATATAGCAGTCAACTAATAGTAGTAGTCTTATAATAGCAGTTAATTAACGAAAGTATATAAACGATCGGTATCTCCTCGATATACAAATGTACGGAATGCTCAACAATCATTATACAAGACGTAGTTAATATTGGCAGTATGTACAAAAATTCCTCCATATTTCCTAAAACGATCCCCACTATGGATCAAAAGCAACGCTTTCAAAATTTCCGAAACTTGCAAATTTCGCGACTAGATTCCCCATTTTAAAATTCGCAATTCCATCACACCTACGTTTCTTCCCAAATATTCCTCGAGAACGATAACCGTTCCCATGAAAAAGGAAATCCTCGCGTCTCATTCTCAAATTTTAATCCCGGGTGCGTGAAGTCGACGTAGGTGAATTTCCCCGCGACAAGGGAGGGAAAAGGAGAATCGGGGAGAGAACGAGCGAGATCTGGTTCGGCATCAATTTTCTGAGAAAAATAAATGACCAGCCGGAGGACAAGCGGCGGTGAAACTACTGACCCTTGGCACGGGGTGCGAGAAGAGGGCGAAGAGGGCCAATACTTGGAAACGTAGGAACCGGGAACGTTGTTCGCTGATATATGAAGCGGGGTCGCGTTGATAGATACCGGAAACTTTACAACTTTAATTTCTCCCTGGGCGTCAATTTCGGATTTTAATCTTGACCGGCCAAGCGGACCCACGTGGCGGCCAGGTGACAAGAATTACTGGCTCCAGAGTTCTTTAGGCCGCGATTTCCACTAGGAGGCGGACAATTTCCCCGCCGGCAATTTTCACTTGGCAGTGTGCACAAGTGCAACGCAAATATGCTGAAATTCTATAAAATGTCCGCCGCGATGCACTCGCTTCCCGATGACCGGCCGTTGCGCACCGGTTCCATCGGACGATCGCTCTGCTAATTGTTCGACTGAAATAGGGTCTACCTGGGGCTGGTGGTTTTCTTTTGAACCGGCGCGTGTTATTAATCTTTTACTCCCTGCCTTATATTTGACAGCGTCTGTGTACGTCTTAGGGATGAATGGTGCTGGTAGACGAAGTGATTCTCGATAATGCGAGCAAAATTATCATTCCCCCAAGGATACTGTCACTTCGGTATTTGTGACGTGAGATGTTACCTGTATAGTTACCTCCATGTCACCTCGCTGTCAATCCATAAAGTAATCCTATTTCTTGCTTCACGAATATTCTTCGTTTGGAGTTCTATTATTCCCCCAAGAATATCATCACTTCTGTATTTGTGACGTGAGATGTTACCTCCATGTTACTTCTATGTCAGCTCGCTGTCAACCAAAAAGTAATCCTATTTCTTGCTCCACGAATATTCTTCGTTCAGAGTTCTATCATTTTCCCAAGGATACTGTCACTTTGGTATCTGTGACGTGAGATGTTACCTGTATAGTTACCTCCATGTCACCTCGCTGTCAATCCATAAAGTAATCCTATTTCTTACTTTACGAATATTCTTCGTTTAGAGTTTATTTCTCCCTGGGCGTCAATTTCGGATTTTAATCTTGACCGGCCAAGCGGACCCACGTGGCGGCCAGGTGACAAGAATTACTGGCTCCAGAGTTCTTTAGGCCGCGATTTCCACTAGGAGGCGGACAATTTCCCCGCCGGCAATTTTCACTTGGCAGTGTGCACAAGTGCAACGCAAATATGCTGAAATTCTATAAAATGTCCGCCGCGATGCACTCGCTTCCCGATGACCGGCCGTTGCGCACCGGTTCCATCGGACGATCGCTCTGCTAATTGTTCGACTGAAATAGGGTCTACCTGGGGCTGGTGGTTTTCTTTTGAACCGGCGCGTGTTATTAATCTTTTACTCCCTGCCTTATATTTGACAGCGTCTGTGTACGTCTTAGGGATGAATGGTGCTGGTAGACGAAGTGATTCTCGATAATGCGAGCAAAATTATCATTCCCCCAAGGATACTGTCACTTCGGTATTTGTGACGTGAGATGTTACCTGTATAGTTACCTCCATGTCACCTCGCTGTCAATCCATAAAGTAATCCTATTTCTTGCTTCACGAATATTCTTCGTTTGGAGTTCTATTATTCCCCCAAGAATATCATCACTTCTGTATTTGTGACGTGAGATGTTACCTCCATGTTACTTCTATGTCAGCTCGCTGTCAACCAAAAAGTAATCCTATTTCTTGCTCCACGAATATTCTTCGTTCAGAGTTCTATCATTTTCCCAAGGATACTGTCACTTTGGTATCTGTGACGTGAGATGTTACCTGTATAGTTACCTCCATGTCACCTCGCTGTCAATCCATAAAGTAATCCTATTTCTTACTTTACGAATATTCTTCGTTTAGAGTTTTATTATTCACCTAAGGATACCATCACATCCTTATTTCTGACGTGAGATGTTACCTCCATGTTACCTGCATGTTACCTCTATGTCATCTCGCTGTCAACCAAAAAGTACTCGTATTTCTTGCCCCACGAGTAAGTCTTGTTTCAGTCTTTCTCTATCGACAGTCTCGTTTTCCTCTATATAACTTTTAACTGAGACATCGAGACATAATCTTGCCTCGCATTTATCATGCCTAGATGATAAATGTATACTGGTAGTTGGAATTTTAGCTGCGAGAGAGATCGAAATTCGCGTGAGCGCTATCCAGTCGAATTAAAGACTCGTTCACGAGGTAATTTGGACAGCGTCAGAGGAACAACCGCCGAATTGCTTACCGGCCAGGCGGCCAAGCTTTAATATTCACGGCAAAGGGTTTAGATTAACGGCGATGCGATTGCCTGCGAGTCGATCAATTGAAAAACCAACTGCCAGTGACGGACAGTTTAGAACAGGGAACAACATTAATTGCCTCCCGGTAAAGCGACCACTCGAAAATTGAACAGGCGGCTGATCGATAAGCAATTTTTACCGAATACAGATACATTACTTCGCTTCTAGCCGTATCTATGCACGAAACCAACGCGTGTCCACGATTTTCCACCGATACCGTGAGAAACCACGAGTGTTGTTTGATATTCCGTCGAAGAATATCGAGTGGATGGGATCTCAGCTGATAATCGTAGCTGCCAAGATCTATAATTTACCGTCTATCTTTAACCGAATCGCGCGTAAAGAAATTCGCGAATAGCGATTTTTCGCGACGGCTTGCTGATTTTTGGCTAGGTGGGGTGTTTCAGGTTAGGTGGAAAATTCATCTGCGACGGAAATCGAGATCGAGATCGGACGTTTCGACGTCGCTTCGAGTAATTTTATATCTATCTTTGACCGAATCGCATGTGAGGAAATTCGCGATTAACGATTTTTCGCGATGGCGTGCCGATTTTTGGCTAGGTGGGGTGTTTCAGGTTAGGTGGAAAATTCATCTGCGACGGAAATCGAGATCGAAATCGGACGTTTCGACGTCGCTTCGAGTAATCCTGTCTATCTCTAATCGAATCACGCGTGAAGAAATTCGCGAATAACGATTTTTCGCGATGGCATACCGATCTTTGATGCGAGGTTAGGTGGAAAATTCATCTGCGACGCTGCGACGGAAATCGAGATCGAGATCGGACGTTTCTACGTCACTTCGAGTAATTTTATTTCTATCCTTGACCGAATCGCATTTGAGGAAATTCGCGACTAACGATTTTTCGCGATGGTGTGCCGATTTTTGGCTAGGTGGGGTGTTTCAGGTTAGGTGGAAAATTCATCTGCGACTCTGCGACGGAAATGGAGATCGAGTTCGAACGTTTTAACGTGGCTTCGAGTAATTTTATATCTATCTTTAACCGAATCATATGTGAAGAAATTCGCGAATAACGATTTTTCGCGATGACGTGCCGATTTCGGTCGCGAAGTTAGGTGGAAAACGTATCTGCGACGCTATGACGGAAATCGAAGGTGATCCAGATCGGACGTTTATCTTGACAGTAATTGCAGAGATAATTGCTGTGGTGTAATTATCGGTAACGATGTTACGGTTGATTCGAGCGGAGTGGGCAGAGCACTGGGTTGGAGTAAGAATAGAATAACGTTAATGAAAAGCGTGGAAACCGTCGATGCTCGGGTGTAGAGAATTTTTGGAATTTTAATTAAAGTGTATTTTAAATAAAGAAATCTCGAGCGGAGTGTATTCAGGAAGAAAATTTTCAGCGAAATATGTCCGAGTGAAAAATTTTAAGCAATGTGTATTCGAATCAAAAATTAAAAAAAAAAAAAATTGCAGTAAAGCATATTTAAATAGAAGATTTTCAGCAAAATATATTTGAGCAAAAAATTTGCAGTGAGGTGTATTTAAGTAAAAAAATTCCATTAAAGCATATTTA
This sequence comes from Eufriesea mexicana, assembly GCF_001483705.2. NCBI lineage: Eukaryota > Metazoa > Arthropoda > Insecta > Hymenoptera > Apidae > Eufriesea > Eufriesea mexicana. The sequence continues at coordinate 472,636 of NW_016907886.1, read as the reverse complement.
AGTGGACAATTTTCAGTGAAGAGAATTTAAGTGAAAAATTTCAACTTACACGTGCTTAAGTCAAAAATGTACAAAGTGTATCTGGGTAAAAATTTTTCTCTGAAATGTATTCAAATAGAGAGTAGTCGATAAAGTATATTCGAATAAAAATTTTAAAACGAGAAATATTCGGTGGAATAATTTTTTCCTTTAATTTCCTAATTAATTATTTTAGCTTTCCGACTTATTGTCAGCCAAAAAATTATTTTCTTTGCGTATTCCTAACCTCGTCACAGGAAGTATCAAGTGGATGTTGAATATTTAATTCGCACTCGAAATCAACTGTACTCCTGTTTAGGACAGGCCAGAATAAATTGTGCCAAGTAAGGGTGTTCCGGTTTCGAATGTTCAATGAGAGACTCTTTCAGGTGGAGGTGTTCCGGTTTCGAACTTTTTTAAACTCAGGTGCCTTATTATTCCTCAAACCACAAATTCTAACCTGTTGAATTACTTCCTATCGTATCGTTAATCATTCCTTTCTTTTATTCTTCTTTAAAGGCTTAATAAATTCAGGATACTTCGAAATTTTTGATTTTAAAAGAATTGCGGTACATCTACGCGTAATTTCTTATGGCTATCTCTGTATTTAGGTATACAGAGGACAAATTATGTGCAAGTGGAATTCGATAAATAACAAATTCTCAAAGTAATAAGAATTGAATTCGAGTTCATTTTTCGACAATTTTTCGTTAATTTTTCTGAACCTCGTCAATAAGCTTTTCAAAATTTTTCTATTGATATACGTAATGGAGGCCTCCGTCAATATCACGACTGTCAAACCAAGCAAAATGGCGCTTTTCAGATATTCCACTTTTGCAATTACCAAAGACACGTAGCTGCTTCGGAGCAAGCTAATTTCGATCTTCATTCGAACAGGCAGGTGTATATAAACACGCATATATAGAAAATGAATGATATCCATGTAAGCACTTCAATTATCGTCATTCGTGTATAGTTAATTTAGAAGTTATATTCAAACATAACATATGTTGTGGATATTACATATGTTCACTTTACAATGTTTTTCTTGCGACTAATTCGAATGCGATTAAAATGCAATTAAAATACAATTAAAAGTGACAGATGTCACCTTATGTCGATTACACGATCGATATATAGAAATTAATTGCTACGCCATTGACGTTAATTATAAATAGATCTAAAACTAACTTTATAGTACGTTCGATCGAATTACTCGATAAAATCGTGGAAAGGAAGAATCGAAACGCGATCGATCACCTTCTCAGCGGTAGTTTCTGCTCTTGACTGTGACAAAAGGCTTCACCGAGGGGGCAGCTCCGGAAGACCCCTTTTTGCAGGGTGCACAGAGCCGCAGAGCACTTTGTTGTCGGATCCTGAATTTTTTTGAAACAGCATCAGGTGCATTCCTGTTTGGGACATCCCATAGCAGGATAACGTTTCACTGCGTGTCAGTGTTTCAGGTATGTTCATTGTCATCCCGCACCCCTGTTCATCTGAGGAGCATCGCGTTCACGAGTCCCCCTTTTTTTAGCCCCCTTTTCAAACATTCACGAAATTCGAACATCTTCGACGATGTCACATTAGCCACAAAGCCGACTGATTGAAACGTCACCATAGTGTATCCTCGTCAAAGACACGACATCTTGATCACTCGCTATAGTAACTCATCTATGGGGATGAATCGCAGGGTAGAAAGTAAAACTATTATGACGAAATTTGAAATAATAAGACATGGATATATATATATAGATTATTATAATAGGTGTCAAAAGAAGAAAATTTATTTTTCTAATTATGTTATTATGTATTATATCATGTATTTATAATATAAAATATATAGTATTTTATATCATGTATTTATATAATTTGTATATTTTATATTATATTTTATATTATGAATTATATTATATACATGGATATAAGGTTA
>NW_016907886.1:407985-468724 GCF_001483705.2 Eufriesea mexicana | reverse complement strand
CCCCCTCCTTCCTCCATAACGCCGCTCCTCGGTCCCATTTTTCTCTCCTCGCGAAGGAAGGGATAATTCGCATAGAAACCCATAATTTTAAATTTCTCTTGTTTCCATTTTATTTATTTATTTATTTATTTATTTAGGGATTAACCCATTAGAAAAATTACAAGAAAATTATTACAGTATAAAATTATTATAGGTATTATATAATAATTATAGGAATAAGGTATATAATAATTATAGGTACAAAATTAATGGTAATAAATAAAAATAAAAATAAAAAAATAAAAATAAAAATATACAAACAAACGAGATGTGTATAAGTATAAGAAAAAAAATTTGTTTACAGAGGGGCGCGATTGAAGTAGCTGTTTTATAGAGTGAAAAGATTGGCTGAATAGATCTAAGATTGTTAAGTGTTGTTAACGTTAATAATTATTCTATTAATATCTGAGTAGTATGCAAAAGCGGTTTTACGTTGTTGTATATGAACAAAGATGTATCGTCTTAAAAGAGAAGTTGGAATATTGATCGAGAATTCTAATATATCAGAACAATTTATAGGACCATTGAGCACTTTATAAACAAGAAGGATATCAGAGATTTCTCGCCTTCTTTCTAACATTATTAAATTGAGCGATGAGAGTATGAATTCATAGTTATGACAGGTAACAGACTTAGGTTGTCCAATATGTCGTGAAACTAAAGGTAGAGGAACTGGTGTTGTACTTTTCCTGAAGAATTTGCGATTTGAAGTAAGGTGCCCAGATGTATTGCATCTGTCATGAAACGTGCACTCACCGACTATGTAATTCGCTTTTTCAGTGGCGTAGTTAGATGTCATTCCGGCTACATGGGCTCCAAGAGAGTGGCCAACGATGGTCAGGTTATTCGCGTCCAACCCTTGCGACTCCAGGAAACTGACCATCTTAGCGGCGTACTGACCAACTATTTGAACGCGATCACTGGTCCAGATGTATTCGTTATCCGCTATCTTGCTCCAGTCGATCAGTATGACGTTACAGTCACTGTTCTCGAGGAAAGCTGAGGAACAAGTAAAACAATGGACGTGATTTTTTCGTAGAATTGTGGGATTGCGAGCAGTGGAGGACTCTAGCGAAGGAACAATAAACCGCGGTATCTGTTTCTTACTGACTTAGGCGTTTAGGACGATGCCTAGACGGATGAGTGACCACGTGCAAGGATTGTACGGATGAGATATCTATGACTGGGTCGAGTACAAGCAATGAACGAAAGTCTAGGAATGCATTCGAGTGTCTGAAACACCTGGCCCACCAAAGGCGAGGTTGCGTGGGAAATGAGTGATCAACGAAGAGAGCTTGTGTATGAAAAGAGTGTCAGACTTTAACGCCTTAAGTTCCACGCTGGTCCGCAGGCACCGGCGCTAGACTTCTCGTTCAGGTCCGGCCTAGACTAGGACCAAAAGGTGCTAACCTTTAGTGTTAAATTCTTCGTCATCTTTGGACCTAACGTCTGGGAATTTCGGTGGTCCACTTGACGGCCGAGTCTGGGTCTGAACGGAATGGCGAGCAAAACGGGCTGAGCACTTAACAAAGGGCTTTTTCCCGCTAGAAGACAATGGGTCTTGGCAGTGAAAGTTGCCCACGCTTCTAATTAGTGGTTACATTCAAAATACACTAACTGTCAATTTTTATTCAATGTAGTTCAATGTAGTTTTAGTAGTTCCAGCGCTCCTGCCACCAATGATCACCGTGGCGTCGCAGGAGAAACCGTATTAAAAAGGAGTCCTCTGTCTGCATAGGATTAATTTAGCAAAGGATCCCGCAGAATCATTCAATGATACTTTTACGAGTGAGTCGATCTTCCGGTCACTGAAAAATCGTGGACTAGAATAGTGCGTTTCGTTTGAATTTTCAAATGCGATTTTCTTTTGATCCACGGATCGCTTCGACTAACGTTTCCGATGGAATATATAGCATTTGGTGGTGGATTTTATGGTGGTCATAGGTACTCTCCAAGTGGATGTATCTAAGATCTAATGCGATGACCTTCTCCTAACAACGTAAGTTCTTCAATTTTTCCTGAATTCCGATTGTTTATAATTTTCACGATTGCGTTGGTTCATCGTGAACCAGTGATCACTGTAGTGACGAACGTGTTCAGTTGTCAAATTGGAATTTTCGAAGAAATAAATGCATACCTTTGAGTATGAGCTGGCACGCTGGTGCGTCGCTGCTGCTTCTCCAGCCATGAGTAACGAACTTTGTCGGCTTTTGGGCATCGAAATAACTGTTGTTCAGTGTCTCAACGTCGTCAATGTGTAATTGCTGAGGGTTGTCCTTATTATTCCTCGTGTACAGATAGAAGAAGACGCGATTGGGCAGATCTTCCTCCGTTTGCTGTAAGGTCTCGAATATTGTGAGTAGGTCCCTTTTCACGATGTTGCCATCATCGGGGCCATTGTTCCATTCTTGCAAAGCATCCACTGCTTCGAGATCTTTTTCGATACCCTTGATCAAGGGATTGAACGTATTTCGAGCTGCAAAGAACGATCATCTCTTGAAATAAACGTGCACTATAATATCACCATAAATTTTCTCTCGTGAGAAAATAACCTTCGAAGGAAATGGCACAGGAAACCCAAAAATTGAACGAATAACAATGGTGGTACAAAATGTAGCATAACGAGAGCTGATATTCTTTGAACAAAATTTCGAGGACTGTCATACTTACCGGTAGCTGAACAGATGATCCAGCAAGCAATTAAGAGGAATGTCTTCATGTTGAATTTGCTCTAACTGGTAGTTGATCGCTAACTGCGTGCAACTATAACCAAAATTTCGTTTATAAAGGAATCGTTTGAATAGCTCAAAATGTATATTGTATTAGCATAAGTGATGCCATTGTGTTGTTGCAGAAGAGAAACAAAAGATGCTGGTTATTATATTTATTACATATGACACGTTGGATAACAAGTAGCTAATTTATGGCAGATAGAGGTATTCGCATAATCGTCGGTAGTCACTGTGAATTGGTGATACGTTCGCGTTGTCAGTAGACGCGACTTTATTGATACAATTCATTAAATACAATGAATTTGTCAATGTGGAATGTGTCCTCTAACGCGTTGGGGGGAGGGCATATTGTGGTATTGTGAGCTGGGAAGAACTCTAGCAAAGAAAACAGCATTAACTCTTTGCACTCGAGAGGTGAGCCTCAGTCGCCATTTAATCAAATTCCAAAGATCGATGTTAATTGATATATCAAATTTAACGCAACGCAGCGTATATTTCCGCGGTGTGGAATATCGAAGTAAAATAATTCTACGTGTAAATTTATATAATTCTAATTTATTGTTTGAAAAATATCGTCGACTTTATAGCAGAAAGTCTTCGAATTCAAATTTAACGAAACGTATTGTATATTTCCACGGTGTGGAATATCGAAGTAAAATAATTCTACTTGTAAATTCATATATTTCTAGTTTATTGTTTTAAAAATATCGATTTTATAGCAGAAAGTCTTCGAATTCTTCTGTAACGAAAGAATCGCCGAGTGCAAAGGCTTAACTCATATCGGGTTAGTCACATCGTAAGTCACCTCTCACGTGACAACAGAACTTTATCTCAACGCGAGACTTTTATTAGCTAGGAGGCTTGAGGAAGACAGTTCATGATGATATTTGGGAAGAGACTTGGTTAAGATATCGAATGTGTGCAGACAAATTTGCTATGTCGTACGTGCATCATGATAAGCGTGAATCATGACACCTGAGACAGTGATTTATATCTGGAAACGCAGCGGGTGCAATGGAATTCAACAAATTATTCTTTTTAATATTTAGCTAAGGTATTTGAAGTAAACGAGACATTTTTTGATTTGAAAATTACGTGATGTGTGAATGGGAATGTGGCAGAATAAGTAAAAGTCATTTGGGATGAGATAAATATAATATGTGCGAGTAGTGTCTAGTATGAATATTGTTAAAAAATGTTTAGCAGAATGTTCCAGAATAAAACAGTCACGTGAGAATCGTCATAGAGTAAACATGTGTTAATAAGAGTGAGAGAGAGAGAGAGGAGAATTTTCAAGATGGAGTCAATCTTTGTGTTTAAAATAGTTTATTGAGAATTGTTGTCAATATTTAAATATTTTTATCTAAATATATGTAGGATCGGATTTTTGGTGGATTGACTTAAGTTAGCATTGTTGGCTTCTTAATAGAATAAAATAAGCTTATAAATAGAATGACGGTTTTGAAACAAGAGAGATTCGTTATGGACACGCTCTTCTGATCTGTCTTAGCCTATCTTGGACTTCTTACATACTCTCTGATTGACACACTGACACACTCTTCAAGCTGCGAAAAGACTGGCTTAAAAAACTCTTAAAGACTGACTCGTCTGCACCCTTGCACCCTTATTTAAACCCTTCATTCTGTCCTTTTTCATACACCCAGGCTTGCCTTTCCAATCATGCCCCTGTCCCACGCAACCTCGGTGGGCCAGGTACTTCAACCACTCTGGACGCATCCCTAAACTTCCACTCGACTCTACCATAAATATTCTTTGCAGTCAATCCTCTTGCAGATGGTCACTTTCGTTCTAAGCCCAAACACTCCTGACATTCTTTCAGGCCCGTACTCATTCCAATCCTACATATATTAATTTATTAATTGTTGAAAAACGTGGAAGATATTGGTATTCATTTCTATTCACAGATCATTGGAGAAAGAAGTATTAAAATAGTATTGACATAATATTTAACTATTACAATGATTTTGGAATAATAATTATTGAAAAACGAGAAGTAAAGCACATAGTTCCCTAATATTCACAATAATCAGACAATGCGTGTCAATCTTCCATAATGTCATACGTTTTCAACATTATGAAATACGTAATTTATTTAAAATAATAATTTAAAAAATTGTATTTTATTTCCTTTTTGATATGTTATCGTGATTTATTTGCTTCACCCAGAAATTTCGTTGAGAGGAAGTGTTATCATGGAGAAACTACCTTCAGTCATCATTTCATAAAATTTTGAAGTAATTCTACGTATTAATTATTATACCATTCCTTATTTTCTGTTTACAAAAATTTCTGCTCTCCACTAGCCAAAAATTCGTCGAGTGCAAACGGTTAATGACACAGGATAAGAAACTAATTAATCCTAACATTATATCACGGAATTCCAGTATTATATTACTGTTACAATCATATTCGGAATGTAAACTGCATTCCCTATTCTAAAATGTGACCAAATATTATTTCTTTCTCTATCCAGTCTCTGAACCTCTTTAGGCGACCAAGTATTCCAAGTAATAACAGAATATTCAAATCTTTTACCAGAGAAATATAGTATTTTAATTAATAACGCGAAGGAAAGTAGCTCCCACGCCGATGTATTATTACCTCGAGAAAAGTAGGCGAATATGGGTTGCAATGAAGAATGCGTAGGGGGGTCTCCCCCACGGTTGTTGAAGTCGGCTGGTCGCAGGTATGCTCCATGGCGGTGGTGCTGGAAGGGATGGTAGGAAAAGGAAGGGATGTGATTCGTTCCGGGCCTGATAGTCGACTCATCAGCAAGGCTACTCTAGCAGGCCCTACCTTAGACCGGGATACTATATGTATGCAGGATGGCGAGTGGTGAATGACACTACAAATGTACTAAGAGTAATAGCGAGGCGAATGAGTGTACGGAGTGCATGGAAACGTTGGGTGGCTTTTCGAAAAACGAGGGATAGGGAACGGCGGCATTGGGCCCAAAGAACAAACTATAGCGCCAAATTCTTTTGTCGGAATGTCTGTCGAATGATTGAGAGGGGAAGCATGGAAAGAGATAGATTTGGCTTCAACCGTTTGTGTCCCAAGCAGCGCGATCGCGCTCAACTTTGCTGATGCATGCACACATAGTACCAACAAGCGCTATTGCGACGATTGGGATTTATCGACATAAAATTAAACAAGCGCTATCACGCCGTTTGGACTTCTTCGTATTCGATTAAGGCAAGCGTTATCGCGCTGTTCAGGGTTTGTCGACCGTGGTCTTCCAAAGCTTCAAGCGCTGCTTGGGACTCAAACGGTTAAGTAAGAATGCAAGGGCGCGAGGCAGTCAGAATAGAGTATAGAATTGAGAAGAATTGAGAAGTCGGAAGCGGACAAATTTGAGTCGAGTTAGAAGATTGTGTGTAGTCGAGACGTAGTTAATAAAGGTTCGTGTGCTTGCGAGTTAGAATTGGGAGGAACTTATTGTAATATGTTAATTAAATAAACCAGTTTTATTGTTAAAAGGGAGTTGTTGTTCATTAGATGCTCAGATCTCGGTCTGTATAGGAATAATCTAGCTAGGAATTCTACATGTATAGGAATTGGAGGTTTTCCGAGGACTTGCGAGAAAGAGACTCGCTACAAATGTCTACGCATCTTGATACGTGCAAACAAATTTTTTTGTATTTTCACAGATACTTGTGCAACGTGTTTACAAGTCTAATTCGTGTATGATGCATAATTAATATCAAAAAATTTCGTGACTTTCGATTTTGAGCGAAATTATTTTCTCGTTTCATTCCCATCGAGATAAGAATCATCGTCATTGGGAAATCCCCTTAGCGTATGGTGACTTAGCGTTCATCTTCAAGAAATAGTTGCCTTTGAGTCCAGGTTGCGGTTTAGCTCCGCCCATGATGCCAGTCGGGTTATGTGCGCATTCGTTCCGTAAGTACTTATCGTAGTTGGAGCACTGTACCCCTACGAAGCCTACCTCACTGTTGATCGACTCCGCGAAGTATTCGTAAGACCTACCATGCGAACACGAGATGTCATTGACTTTGCAACCAGATTGCACGTGACCCCCGTCTGGCCAGAAATCAGCGTCAGCCAAGGCATTATTCATCCCCAAGACACCAGCATCCGAGTGGATGGCCTCTACGAATTTTCCCTGACCACGACTGAATCTAGCATCCGAAGACTTGCCACTGAAGTTGGGCTGTGCTGGGTCCAAACCTACAATTTGAGTCATTTTTACCGTCTAATTCTAAGAAGCTTTGATAGCATTGACAGTTCTGGCGATCGAAAGCTCATATTTTATATCATACTTTCCCTTGGAACGTTCTCAATGATTATCTATAAATATAGAATGGTTATCTTAGGTTGTCCAATATGTCGTGAAGCTAAAGGTAGGAACTGGTATTTTACTTTTCCTAAAGAGCCAGTTTGCGATTTAAAGTAAGATGCCCAGATTATGCTACCGTAATATTGCATCTATCATGAAACGTGCACTCACCGACTACGTAATTCGCTTTTCGAGCCGCATAGTTAGATGCCAGTCCGGCTACATGGGCACCAAGAGAGTGGCCAACGATGGTCAGCTTATTCTCGTCCATTCCTTGCGACTCCAGGAAACTAATCATCTTAGCGGCGAACTTACCAACCATTAGAACGCGATTACTGGCCCAGTAGTATTCCTTCTTCGCTATCTTGCCCCAGTCGATCACTATGACGTTGCAGTCACTGTTCTGGAGGAAAGCTGAGGACAAGTAAATTGGCGCACGTTATTATATTCTCGTAGACTTTTTCGATGATACATTTTGGAGTGAGTAGATATTCAGGTCAATGAGTGACTGGTTAACATCATGAACTCGAATGATGTGCTTTGTTTGAATTTTCTGATGCGATCTTCTGTCAAGCTACAGATTGCTTTGACAAATGTTTCTCGCGTGGAATTCATATTATTTCAAGGAAGTGATTTTATGGTGGTTATAGGTACTCTCTAAGTTGTGGAGAGAGTACACCCACATGGTTGTTGCGTTAGTCGGCTGGTTCTAGGGGTATCCTCAATATGGCGGTGGTGTCAGAAAGGACGAAACGCATCCCTTCCTTTTCCTTTGTCCCTGGGCATGCTAGATAGCCTTAGTGATCTGTCCACTAGCAGGTCCAAGACGCTAGGCCCTGCTAGGTCCAGGGACGAAAGGAGAAGGAAGGGATGCGTTTCGTCCTGGGCCTGCTAGTGAACTGATCAGTAGGGCTACATAGCAGGCCCAGGGACCAAAGGAAAAGGAAGGGACGCGTTTCGTCCTGGGTCTATTAGGCAGCCCTACTGATCAGCCCACTAGCAGACCCAGGACGCTAGGCCTTGCTAGGCCCAGGGACGAAGGGAAAAGGAAGCGATGCGTTTCCCTGTCTAGTGGACAGTTCTGCTAGCAGACTGCTAGTAAGGCTACCTAGCAGGCCCAGAATAAAACGCATCCCTTCTTTGTCCTTTCGCCCCTTCTAACACTTAGGCGGGGATACTATTGGAATGTTGGGAAATTCTATGCATAGGAAACGGTGGGTTTTTACCGAGTACTTGCGAAAATGTCCTCGAACCTCCTTTACGTAGGAATCCATCTATTGGAAAGTGTGAGTATGATGCCGCCATAAAGTATATCTTTAATACTTAATGCGGCGTTCCTTTGAATTATTTCTTTTCTTTTTCTTGGAATGAAATATTCCTACATGTTGTGCTACCAGTGAATTTACGTCGCTTATAATTTTTTGGTTCGTCAAAATCCAGTAACCACTATAGTACGTGATACGCAGTCAAATCGGTTTTTTTTTGGAGAAATAAATACATACCTTTACGAATGAGCTGGCATGATGCGCTCGTGTAATCGTTCCTCCAGCCATGAGTAACGATTTTCGTTTCCTTGTTGACATTGAAATGACTCTTTTTCAGTGTCTCGACGTCATCAATGAATAACTTCTGTGGTTCGTTCGTACTGTTTCTCGTGTACAGGTAGAAAAAGACTCGATTAGGCAGGTCTTTCTCCGTTTGCTCCAATTTTTCGGGTAATATACTTGATAAGTCTCTTTTCACTAGGTTGTCATTGTCATCGGAAAGATCCCTGTCCCATGCTTGGATATCATCTTCTATTTCCAGTACATTTTCGATCGAAGGGTTCAACGCGTTTCGAGCTGCAAAATACCATGATCTCTTGAAATGAAACTAATCTGGGTCTATTGCAACATGCACAATAATAAGACCATGAATTTTCTCTCGTAGATAACGTTCAAGAAAAATGTTACAGGAGACATAAATAAAAATTGAAAGAATTACGATAGCTGAACAGAATAAGGAATAACTAAATATTCCTTTGGCAAAATTTTGGGTACAGAGGTACTTACCGACGGCTGAGTAGATGATGCAGCACGCGATTATGGCTAGTGACTTCATGGTGAGCTTGATTTCGCTAATGGCAGATCGCTAACTACATCGACATGTAGCCGGAACTTCATTTTTAAAGGAATCGTATGAATAGCCCGAAATGATAATGAATTTGACGTAAAAGAAAACATTGTATGAAGTATGAGAGTGAAATAAAGGATGTTTGCTACTAAGTTGATTAGAAATGACAAGTTGAATAGCAAGCAGCTGGTTTGTGACAGAAGGAGTAGATGCTTGCGTAATTATCGATAGTCACGATAAATTGGCGATGAGTTTCTGTTGCAAACATTTGTTTGTTATAATGGATGGCTTTAATTCGTTGAATTGGTGGGCTGTCGTCACAAAAGCATGGTCCTTGACGACCAACACAGAGTGCTTAGAAATCAATTGTGACCAGCACGAGCGTGAGTCGCTCGGTGTTGGAAAGAGAATGAAATTAGAGTGTGTCTTTGTGTGTTTTCGTTTCGTTATCTTGGTCTTCTTTTCTTAAGGTAAATTAGTTTTATGAGTTTCGAGTTCGTGTTATTCTGTTCTTGTCGTTTTGTCAATTTTTGGTGTCTCAAAACCAATTTTCGCCATCCTACAATGCGTTATAATGTTGTGTTATACTACGTTTCTACTAACAGCGAATGTTTCGAATGGTTTGTTAAAATATAATAGAATATTATTTTTATTTCTGCCCATTGTTTGTCCACTTTCAGACGATTACTTTATTTACCCATGAATCATAATATAAATCATTTTATTTACTTACGTATATTGATAATTGATCAAACATATAGTCCACTTTATCGTTTAATTTTATTTGTTTTCAATTAACATAATTCTAAGCTGAAAGTAGACATTGGTAGAGAATGTTTCAAGCAACAACTGGATATGAAACTCTTCTACGAGAAAAATATAGTATTTTTGATATTATTCATGTCAGTGTATTATTAAAGGCACTCTGAGGTAAGCAGGAGGATATGGGATGTCACGAAGAAATGTCTGTACACCTTGATATGCTCAATTCATTTTTGTTATATTTTCATAGATTCTTGTACAATGCATCTGCAACTCTAATTCGCATTACAAATATAATACACAATTAATATTTAAAAATTATTTGACCCTCGATCTTAAGCAAAATTATTTATTCGTTTCAGTCTCATCGATTTATTCCTAGTATATAATTGATATTCCTAGTAATAATTAAATATTGTGGGATTGTATTAATACAGAGTAACTAGGTTTCAGCCATTTATTAGCGAGGATTTAGTATTAAATATAGAGCAGTTCTTGAAGCAGTTCTCAGTTACGATCTTTGACAGCCAGATCCTAAATGCTGAGCAGTTTGACATACTTTCTATATTTACTTGGTTATTGTGTATTATTGGCAGTCCTCTTTATTGCCTGAGTCACATCAGGAGGAGTTCTTCTGTAGCCTAATTTAGGGAAATTAGATTTTAGCACTGAGGAATTGGCTGACAGGGGGCTGCAGGGGTCAGGGCCACGTCACGTGCGTCGGATTCGGATGACCTGTCATTCCCTGTGATAAACCTAGGGTGACATAACCGCGGTCACACCTCCTAAAGGGTCACCGGCATGAAGCTCTAAGGGTCTCACTCTGAATGAGGACGGTTCCATCACCGACCTTGGTGTGCAAGAAGTTCCTTTTCCCTTTGAAGGACGTCAATTCGCGGACTTAGGGCACATCCTTGGTCCCGCGAACTGTGAATCGCGAGGGTGCTCGCATTTTGGCAGTGTTTAAAGACCTATGTCTTCGGAAGACAAGACAGTACTTGCTAATCATTAGAATGAAATCAATCACCCAAGTCTATATAGTCTTCGCTATTTTATCCATGTCAGTCATGTAGAATAAGAAACTGTGGGGGTCACTAGGTGCAGGAAAAGATAAATAGTAAAAGGAAGGGATGCGTTTTGACCCGGGCTGCTAGTGGACTCGTCGGTAAGGCTACTTCACAAGTTCTTCTAAAGACAGGAATACCATTGAAAAATTTGTAATTTCTACATATAGAAAAGAAGGGGACTTCCAAGGAAATCCTTAAACCTGAGGGAAGCTCCTTAAACCTGAAATCCATCTAGTAACGAGGGTGTGAATGATGCTACCATAAAGCTAATTAACCCTTTGCACTCGACGATTTCTTGGCTAGAAAAGAGTAGAAATTCAAAGATTCTCTAGTAAAAAAGTGGCGATACTTTCTTGAGCAGTAAATATTGAATAGTATAATAATAGAATTGCAGAATTATTTGATTTCGATACCTTGCACATTGTTACATCACGTTAAATTTGATATATTAATTAATATCGATCTTCAAAATTTTATGAAATGGTGACTGAAGGTACACTTGAGTGCAAAGGGTTAATATGAACACTTTATCATGAGTTCCTCTGTTATGTTACTGTCACAATCATGTTTGGAATGTAAACATATTTCTTTCATGCCACACGCTTTTATAAAATATAATAGAATATTATTTTCATTTCCATCGACTGTCTGTCCAATTTTAGATAATTATTTTATTTATCTACGAGTAATAGTATAAATCATTTTATTTACTTAGATACGTTGATAATCGAGTAAACGTATAGTCCATTCCAGCGTTCAAATTTATTTCTTTTTAAATAATAAAATTCTAATCACATAGTAGATGTTGGTAGAGAATATTGTAAGCAATAATTGAACATTAAAATTTTTTATTAGAAAAATATAGTATTTTAATTAACAACGCGAAGAAAGGTGTCTTTCACGTCAGTCTATTAGTAAAGGCATTCAGGGAAAAGGTGAAGAATATAGGTTGTCATTAAAAAATATCTACACTTTTAAATACATTTACATCATTTTTGTATTTTCATACATACTTATATAACGCGTTGACAACTGTTCGCATTAAAAATGAATTCAACAACTGACACCAGAAAACTCCCTGATTCCTGACTTTTGGAGAAGTTATTTATTTCTGTCATCTCCAGCGATTTTTTCGACGCCTTCTTTTGTTCGTCGACTAAAGAACAGGATCTATTATGATTTAGATCCTCTAGCGAATGGTGCTTTCAGATTCGTCTTCAGATAATAGTTGCCTCTGAGTGTAGTATTCAGTTTAGCACCTCCCATGATTCCAGTCGGGTTATTGGCACATTTGTTTAGCACGTAGTCAGGGTAATTGGTACACTGTACTCCTACGAAACCTACTTCACTGTTGATCGACTCTGCGAAGTAAATGTAAGATCTGGAATGGGAACATGCATTGTTCAAACCACAACCAGGTTGTCGCAAGCCACTGTTCGGCCAGAAATCAGAATCGGCTATGGCAATGTCTTGTCCCCAGAAAAAGCTATCCGTATGGATGGATGTTGTGTACATTGCTTGGTTAGGGGCGAATCTAACCTTATGTAAGTTAGGCTGCGCTGCGTCCAACTCTGCAATAAGTTTCATTCTCGTAAGGTCGTCAAATTGTAAGAAACACTGCTTTCACAGCATTTACATACACATCTCTTGTAAATCGATACTGAAATTTCATAATTCGTGGAAATTGAAATCAACCACATAGGTGCATAATATGATAACAATTTCCATTACCTTCTGGACCAATCTAAGGTGTGATCTTCATAATACGTGAATTTCTCAAATACATTTTTCAATTCATCTAACTTCAGTATCTTGGCTCTAACAGTCAAAAAGTAAACTGCACCTAACCCTTTACGAAATAAGTTTTCCACGTGATTATGTATAAATCGACTGGAAATATAGCAGTGTACTTGGAATACTAATGTCGGGATAATTTTCATAGGAATTTTATCCTGTTTCGTTATCAAATATTTTTGCACAAGGTTAAAGCCTTATTTTATTAGGATGATGGAAAAGTAACGTTGCATCTGTCACACAACGTGCACTCACTGACTACGTAGTTCGCTTTTCGCTTTGCGTAGTATGATGCGAAGCCGGCTATATGGGCACCAAGAGAGTGGCCAACGATGGTCAGCTTATTCTCGTCCAACCCTTGCGACTCCAGGAAGCTAACCATCTTAGCGGCGAACTTGCCAATTATTAGAATGCGATCACTGACCCAAATGTATGGTCCCACCGCTATCTGGCCCCAGTCCATCACTACGACGTTGTAGTCGCTGTTCTTGAGGTAAGCTGTGGAACGAGTAAAACGAAGAACGTGATTTTTCGTAGAATCATGCGATGACTTTTGGGATTGATTCGGTATTCAGATCAGCGAGTGGTTAGTGTAAATCATGAATTAGAATGGTCTGTCTCGTTTGAATTTTCAAATGCTATTTTCTGAAAAATGTTTCAGATGGAATTTACATTGTTTCGAGGAGTCCATTTTATGGTGGTCATAGATACTCTCTAATTGGGTGCATCTTCAACCCCTTGCCTTGCTATTTAAGTTACTATGACACGTAGTATAGTAAACAGCGAAGTCAGTCGCATGTCGAGGCATCTCATCCGAATGCAGTGAAAAATATCACCTAACTGAGCAGAAAGACATTGACAAAAATCATCAACCACGAGCCTGGCCCGTGTTGTTCACGTTGAGCCTTATGTACTAACCACGTCTCTCGCTCGTGATACTCTAGTTCGACCCGATCTCTTTACTGATATTTAATACGACGATCTTCTCAAAATAACGTAAGTTCTTTTCGAATTCCTCTGTTTTTATACCCGAATACGATTTTCCGTCAAGCTATAGATCGTTTCGAAAAATATTTCGGATAGAATATAAATTGTTTCGAGAAGGCCATTTTATGGTGGTCATAAATAGTCTCTTAGCGAATGTGTCTTTAAGATTTAACGCGACGATCTTCTCGAAATAACTTAAGTTCTTCTTCAATTTTATCTTTTACAATAATCGATTCGTTCGTGTTTTAGTGATTGTAAATTCCAGTCGTTTATAATTTTCTTAACTTCCTTGTATCATCAAGAACCAATAGCCGCTGTAATAGTTAACGTGTTGAGACGTCAAATTCGAATTTTCCAGAAAATAAATACGTACCGTCTCGGATTGTCACGCACGAATCGCTCAGGTAATTATTCATCCATCCGTGAGTAATGATCTTCGTTTCCTTTTGGGGATCGAAGTTACTATTGTTCAGTGTCTTCACGTCATCTATGTATAACTGCTGTCCGTCCGTCGGATTTTCCTTCGTGTACAGATAGAAATGCATACGATCAGGCAGTTTTCTCTCTGTTTGCCACAAGGTCTCAGGGAGTAGTTCATTTATGTCTAATGGAACTTGGTTACCATGATCATCAATCATGTACAAGTCCTTCGCCGTTTCTATGGCGTCGTCGACGATGCTCTCAATTTTTAGGATGCCGCTGCTGATGGGCCTAAACGGATCTTGAGCTGCAAAGAACGATCGTCACTTAGAATAAGAATAATCTCTGATCGTAGGTCTATCGTGCACAATGACATGACCATGAACTTTCTGTCATAGATTATGTGGGGTGGCGAGCAGCGAAGGACTCTGTCTGGCGAATAATAAACAGCGACATCGGCTTGGACTTAGACGTTTAGGAAGATACCTGGAGCGCGTATGAAGGAATGAGATATTTATGACTGAGTCGAGTGATTGAAAGAGAGAGTCTGTGTATGGAAAGAGGGAGTATGACTTTAGCACTAGATTTACGAAACCCGTGGATTTGACGGATGGGTTGCTCCAGTTATACGACGGTAACAGATTTAGGTAACTTATATTAACACTTAGCCGTCTTAGATCGGGGAGATCTCCCCATTTTGAAGTAAGCCGGTGCCCAACCGATCGGGGAGATCTCCCATTTTGACCTTAGCAACGCGTTTCTCGTTTTCGGTTATTACTTACAGTACCTCCATTTGGAGTTGTTCGCAATTATCGAACTGCTCCTATAAAGCACAACGTATAATAAAATTCACCAATTTTTATGGTCCCTTATTCGGGTTCCCCGAGCGCGGTGGAAACCGTATAGTTCGCTCTGGGGCGTGCGGTCGGCTAAGTGTTAGGACTGTTAATATTGTAATTGTTTTTAAATTAAACTAATCGTTAGAAAGAGAGAAGACGCGTGGTTTCCTTTACCTGTAAATTTGACAGGTGTCCGTAGAAATAGGTATACAAATAGCGTCCGTAAACCTAGTGTTAGGTAAGGGTGCAAGGGCATGGACAAAGCAGATTGTGTGTAGTCGAGACGTAGTGAATAGAGGATCGTGTGTTTGAAAGTTAGAATTGAACGGAACTTAGCGTAATATGTTATTTAAATTAACCTGTTTTATTATTAAAAGGGAGTTGTTGTTTATTAGACGCGCAGATCTCGGTGTGGATCGGATTAATCTATCTAGAAATGCTACAATTATGTTCGTGAGAAATGGTACGAGAAACGTGAATGAAAATCGAAAGAACGGCGATGGTTGACCGAAATAAGATGTAATAGCTGATGGTCTTTGAAAACAATTCCTGGTACAGTCGTACTTACCGGTAACCGAGCAGATGATCGAACAAACGATTAAGACGAATATCTTCATGGTGATCTTGTCTGAGTTTATCGATATGCAACTTGAATTTTGTTCACAAACGAATCGTTCGAATATTCTCGAAATATTTATTGCATTAACACGTGTGATATCGTTCGATGAATTTCGACAAGAAGCGAATAAAAAGTCTTTTGAATATTTCGACTGCTCGATATTTCAACGAGGTGGAACACCACTTCGCTCTTCATGAAATGACATAATTACTTCTAAGTAAACGATTTTATAGCCTTATGTCTACTACATTTTTACGTAAATAATCATGTGAAATAAATAGCGTGCCCTATGACTAGTGAGAAAGTTTTTAATTAAAGGAATAGTAAATGCTTTCGATAATGTAGAGGTTAGAAATAATATATCGCTGATAAGAAAATTATTCATTTGTACACATCAGCAAGGTCGCTACTTTTAACAGTTTACTTAATGTCATGACACGTAATATCAATTTTCTCGTAGCCAAAGTTTTGAACAAAATTCTGTTTCTTTTTTTCATTTATTTTTTCACGTGAAAGCTATACACGTTAGATAGCCTCACCCATCGGTAACACCCTGTTTATATATGTAGAAGAACGAGTTGCTATAATTGATATGGCGAACCTGTTGTCGATATCTGAGATATCAGACGATTTATCAACGATTTTTAACAATGCTTAATAAGAAGCTAATCAAGCCGGACACTTTATCGTGGAATTCCTGAATTATGGTACTTCAGATAATGTTTGGAATGTAAGCATCGAATTTTTCAAATCCCGCATGCTTTGCTATCGTATAGAAAATTATTTTTTTTTATTTCTATCGATTACCTGTACAATTTTGGATGATTATTTTCTTTATCTACTAACAACGGTATAATTCGTTTCATTCATTTAGATACGTTGACTGTCAGTCACACATTGTATCCACTTTAGTATCCACGATATCTGTTTCCAGATAACATGAATTTCAGTTTCAAGGAGACGTCGGTAGAGAATATTGCAAGTAATATTATGTATTAAATTGTCTTATCGGAAAAATTATAATATGTTAGATAATATTACAAAGAAAGGTACTTTTCACTTCAGTATATTCTTAGAGGCACTTGGTTAAAAGCTGCAGGTAATAAAAGATTATAAGTAATTAAAGAACGAGTGCATATCTTAATACGTTTCAATAATTTCTATTTCTATTTCCCTAGATGCTTACATAATATGTAACACCAATTTGCGTAATACATGAATCGAGCAGCTATGTAAAAATTCCTCGATGTCTGACATTCGACAAAGTCGTGTATGTAGGGTTACTTTTGATAAGCAAACACAAGAGTGGAGATCACCCCCACGGGGTATTAGAAGTTTTATGTCGAGTGTGTGACGACAGCCCACGTGAATCACCATAGAACTCCAAGGTCCAAGATGCAACCCTTTGACGGCAGCCAATACGATGACTATGACCGATGACTAAAGTTCCGAACTCTGAAATACAACCCCTTTCGAACCGCCTAGGATAAGATAACAGGAATGTATATATATATATATATATATCCCGACCCCAAAAACCGAATAAAGTTAGTTTTGCTCTAACTCTATGTATGTTCACTTCTCTTACGTTATACCTATTCTACGGATAGCATCTCGTATATAGGCCTAGTTTATTCTTCATCGCTGCAAGTTAGTCCCGTGACAAGAGCTCCGTTGGCTTCGGTCTAGACTGTTGCGATTCTTATGATAAGTTGGTGTCCTATGGTGCTGGTCCGTTGGTATCCCCGTGGTCGTGGTTGCTATTGATGGGGTAGCAGGTAGAAGGACGACAGGGAAAGAAAGGGATGCGTTTTGTCCTGGGCCTGCTAGCGGACTCATCGGTAAGGCTACCCTAGCAGGCAAATCCAATTTCAATTTAGCATACGTTTAGCTGCCCTAGCAGGCCCTGTCTTAGACACTGGGATACTACTTGGAAGGTCGGGAAGTTATATATCTAGGAACTGGAGCTTTTCCGAGGACTTGCGGGAAAGTCCTCGAAGTCGGAATCTATCTAGTGGCGAGGGTCAGAATGACGGTCGTTACAGGATCGTTTTCCCTACGAAATAATTCCATCTCTTCGCGCACTGACCTGACGACGACTCTGACGACTAATTAACCCTTTCGGTACTACCGTCGCCTATTGGCGGCATCTACGAAACGTCACCGATGACTGTCGCGATCCGAATGAGAAGTTTAGCGTCAATCACGCTCGAGATATCTGTGAATACCGCAAAACGCGTTTTCGTGGCTTCCAGTGCAACCACTCTTGTGGAAACCTTCCTCGTACCACGAATGTATAACCACGGCTAGCTCCTCCGTACCGAAAGGGTTAATAAACAGCATGGTCTTACCAGAGGACAATATTATTTTCAAAACTATTATATTGACAAATCACAGTCATGGTACTCGTGTAAAGGTCTTTCGCGTGAACTTGTAACCATTAACCGATGCAGAGCAAACCATTACAACCTAGCGGGATCATTATCTCGAATGTATGGCACACATAACCCTCTACGGAAGAAGTTTGCTACCCCAGGTTTTAAACAGATTGGAAACATAGCAATATACTTGGAAGAAGAGTAACAGGATAATTTTCATTGGAAACTTATCCTGTTTCGTTGTCATACCTCCTAGACAAGGCTCGTGCTCTAAGAGCAAATTTTCGTGCAACCGCAGCCCGTTCGTAAAGGGTTAAATCGTTATTAGACTATGATCGACGATGATGGAACAGTAATGTTGCATCTGTCATGCAACGTGCACTCACCGACTACGTAATTCGCTTTTCGAGTCGCGTAGTATGATGTCGGTCCGGCTACATGAGCGCCAAGAGAGTGGCCAACGATGGCCAGCTTATTCTCGTCCAACCCTTGCGACTCCAGGAAGCCAATCATTAAAGCTGAGGGTGTCATTAAAGAGAATCTGCATATCTTAATGTACCGAAATAACTTGTGCTTGTATTTCCATAGATACCTACGTAACATGTCAATAACACAAATTAAATGCACAACTAACATCCAAAAATTCCCTAACAACCGACAGTGAACAAAATTATTTATCCTCTTAATCCCACCTATGATCTATTGCACGCTAATTTTTGTACGTCGAGTAAGGAACAGGATACATCATGACTAGGAATCTATAGCGAATGGTGCTTCGGAAATTATATTATTCATTTTCGCACCTGCTCAATAGCCCTACCTGTTCATTAACCCTTTGCACTCGAGAGGTGACTCTCGATCACCATTTAATCAGATTCTAAAGATCGACGTTAATTAATATATCAAATTTAAAATTACCCAATGACGCGTGGAATGTCGTAGAAAAATAATTCTACGTCTTAATTTGCATATGATTTCTCATTTACTATTTTAAATATATCGACGACTCTATGACAGAAAGTCTTCGAATTACTATTTTCCTGTAACGAAAAAGTCGTCGAGTGCAAAGGGTTAATACTTTGTATATACAGGGTGTCCTAAAAATTGTATACACACTTTGCGTGATTATAAAAACAGTTTTCATTTTTCTTTTACGTTTATGCAAAAGACTTATTTTTGTATTACGATTTTTACAGTCTACTCTAAAATCAGCCATTATTTTAAGTCAGTCAATTTCAAGTCGTCGTTGTCTCAGTCAGTCTGGGCTTCAACAGCCTACATGGGTATCATAATGCCTCGGGGGATTCTTCGAAGGGACCAAGGGACCGCAGGAGACCTTCGTCGCGTCGCGGACCGCGGGCCCTCGAAGAAGTCCCCCTACGTCACCAAATTTCCGCGATCGCTCCTGCATTCCCTAAAAATACGCGCCAAGGGTGCAAGGAATAGGGGGCGCAATAGTAACTCAGAAAACACTTGATTAGGTTAGGTTAGGTTAGGTTAGGTTAGGTTAGGTTAGGTTAGGTTAGGTTATGTTAGGTTAGAGGCGAGCCGAACTCGACGTTAACCAATCAGGGTGTCGCCTAGCTCCTAAAAACGGAGGAAGACTCGGTGGATTCGTTCGTGTTTTAAATTCCCGTCGCTTAAAATTTTCTTAATTTCTTTGTGTCATTAAGAACCAATAACCGCTGTAGTAGTTAACGTGTTAAGCAGTCAAATTCGAATTTTCGGAGAAATCAATGCATGCCATCGCGTACGAGCTCGCATGCTGGGCCCTCGTAATTATTCATCCAGCCGTGAGTAACGATCTTCGTTTCCTTTTGCATATCGAAATTGCTACTTTTCAGTATCTCCATGTCATCTATGTATAACATCTGAGAATGCTTCGTATTATTTCTCGTGTACAGATGAAAGAAGACACGATTGGGCATATCTTCCTCGGTTTGCCATATAGACTCAAGGGCTAGTTCGTCAATGTCTGCTAGAACTAGGTTGCTGTGACGACAGCCGACCTGAATCATCGATATGACTAGACTTCTAAAATCCAAAACGCAACCCTGTGACATCAGCCTACATGAATCACCAGACGACCGAAACCCCTAACTCCAAATTCCAAAAACCATCCCCTTCCAAACCATCCAGGACAAGATAATAAGAACATATATATATCCCAACCCAAAACCAGAATAAAGTCAGTCTAACTCTAAACCTATACACGTTCTCTTTTCTATACGAAGAGTATCTCGCGTAAAAGCCTTCGTGAACTATTTTCACTAGCGTGTCTAAGCTAGTCCCGTGACATTGCCATCGACGTCAACCGTGAACATTTCCTTGTAAATTTTTATCAAATCATCGCTTATCTGCGTAGTTACCTGGAGATCGTTGTCGATGAAATCGAGCAATAAACAATCATCTCGTGGAATAAAAATAATTTCTTTGTCTTGGTCTAACGTGTGCAATAACGTGACCACGAATTTCAGATAATGTTGGGAAGAATTATTACAGAAGTCTTATATATAAATAATGATTGAACAATAGGATGAATGACAGATATGATATTCTTTCGTCAAAATTTCGGATGCAGTCATATTTACTAGTGGCTGAGCAGATGAAAAACGCAATTATGACTAGTGCCTTCATGGTGATCTTGGTTTCGTTAATGGCAGGTCGCTAACTACGTCAATGTGTTCCCGAAACTTTATTTATAGAGGAATCGTATGAATAGCCCAAAATAATTAATTTGAAGGCATTGTATGAAGTACGACGAGAGTAAAATAAAGGATGTTTGCTTCTATGTTGATTACAATTGACAAGTTGAATAGCAAGCAGCTGGTTTGTGACAGAAGAAGTAGATATTTGCGAACACTTGTTATAATAGACGCTACTTTATTAGCTCGATCGATTAGATTCGATGGATTTTGCAATATCCAATGTATCTTCTAACGTATGGGTAGTATATCATCTGTGGATCTTCTCTTTATTTTAAATGTTTCTTACATTTAGTCTGGCATGAAAAATTTTGTAAACTGTGTTGGTGTTGCGTGTTGAATTTTATACGTTTTTTACTAATAGCAATTTTTGCAGTTTTAATTGAAAATATTACTCAAAATATGTATAATGAGAATTAGGTTGGTCTATTTCGAGCTTGGTATCAGTTAGAATTCCTCAGAAGAAGGTATTGAGACTAATTTTGGAAAGAGGTATGGTTAAGATGTTTATTTTATCGACAAATATTTATTATGTTATATGTTTATCAACACCTGTTAATTTTTGAGACAATGATTTATGGCTCGTAGCAAAGTAGGTATAATGGATGCATAAATTATTCTTTTTAATATTTAGATTGGTATTGGAAATAAACAAGACTTCGTCTGATTAAAAAATTATCGAAGGAAGAAATATTAAAATAATATTCGAGTAATATTTACTTATAAAAATGATCTTTATACAGTAATGATTAAAAACAGGTAATTTATAATATAACATTTTTTGATCTTCGCAATAATCCGACAAAACCTGGTAATGTTCTCTAATATGATGTGTTTTCAAAATTACGCAGTACGTAATTTATTTAAAAAATAATTTAAGAAATTTTATTTTATTTCCTCATTATGCTGTATTATTTTATTAGTTTCTCGTTACATTAAACAAAAT
Organism: Eufriesea mexicana; assembly: GCF_001483705.2. NCBI lineage: Eukaryota > Metazoa > Arthropoda > Insecta > Hymenoptera > Apidae > Eufriesea > Eufriesea mexicana. The sequence continues at coordinate 447,003 of NW_016907886.1, read as the reverse complement.
TTTATCATATTCTCGGATTTCCAAATAAAATAAAAACGCCTATTAAATTATAACATTCTTTTCTTTTAAATAAACAGGTTATCCACAATTCTCATAGAAAATTCATTTTTCGTAGTAACAATTTATTTAGATAATAACTGTTATATGTAAAATTGTAAAGTTGGAATATTCGATAGGATTTAGATATCGAAAACAGTAATAGTCGTTTAGCTTCTTTTCGGATAATGATCAGTGTATCTCTTGATACCTACTAGAGATTATGCAAAACATAATTATGGAAAATTTGATGAATTTAATATGATACCGTATTCGCTAATTTTGTTGATAATTACGTACATAATCTAAGGCTACGCGTATAATGGTTGTTTCATTATGGGAAAGCAATCATATGTGGAATAATGATTGATTACGTATAATTAAAATTGTTAATCTATTATTTCTAAAATGAATCGTTGCGACTCACGCTTATCCCTTATTCCCATTAATTCGCGCAAAGTCGCGAATAAATAATTATTACATAATTTATAACGTTTATTAAAAAAGAAAGATAAAAGAAGAAATGGAAGGGGAAGAAAACGAACGAAATAATTATTTATTACGAGTTCTATAATCACCGGTACATGGTAACATTTGATAAAGCTAAGTGCAGATGGTTTATTGATTTTCGTAGTTGGTTAGTGCACGATATTTAATACTCGCCTTAATTTGCATAAAAGTCTTTTAACAAAAGATTATGTAATGGTATGTTGTATAATGGTATATGTCTCAAATAATTACCAAGGCAACATCGTAAAAGTATTCCAAAAAGTAATAGCGTGGATGCAGAAAAATATGAAACGATATGATTTATTTATCATGCTAAGCCAACTCTCAGTAACTAATGTTGAAACAGACAAAAATGAAACGTTGTGTACAATATTCGTTTTCATATGTACCAGGCTAAAATATATAATTTTTTATATAATTTTATATATAATTTAATGTAATTTTTTAATATAATTTAATATATTATTTTTAAATTTAATTTTGAAATAATTGTGAATAAAACGTAATAAGTGTAAGCTGAAGATCCATTACCAAGCATGAAAATGAATCGCGAAATAATTATATTAATCGACGAACATAAAGATGGAGATAAATGAGGAATGACTATAAAAATAACTATATTACTCGATAATGACGTAAACGAAATTTTACATGATTCAAATTTGGACACAATTTCCAATTAAATGCTTTAATTACGTGACATGTAATGAAGTTTTATTAACTCGCTTTAATTTCATGCTTTGTGCGAAATTTGCTTCGAGTTATAGGTAATTTTTCGATAACCTAACCGCTGATTTACATTTCTTAGCTTCGGCTCGTGTTAATTATCGCGAATTAGTGCCTTTGCTAGAAATAACGAGAGATCTTTGGAGATAATTAATATCTGTAATCACTCTTGCGTCATAACTAGAATAAATGACAACAATGACTGGAGCAAATGACACCAAGCTTGTCAGGTGGCATAATTAAAACATTAAGTGACACCTGGCGACATAATAATCTAACGAGGCTGCATTTGCATTTGTTCACCTTTGTTCTGTTTCTTCGGTTCTAATACATTTCTCGAACATTATTGCGAAATTTGCGAAAGATCATTTGGCCAGAAATAACGTGTTCGATGATACAGAGATATCTCGTTTTAAAAATAGAAACTTCGCTATTTTTGCTAATTAAAAAAGGATAAGAAGTTAAAGCACAGTAAATTTTCAATTTTAAAAATAATTTTAACGATTTTAGATTTCTTTAAAGGAAACTTAGTGATTTTTATGAGTTACCAAACAAATCAGAATAAATCTTTTATTTTATTTTATTTTATTTTATTACAAATTGCAAAAATTCATGATTTTGTTGTTGTCCTTTTGCACCCGTTCTTCTCCCACTGATAATGATCCACTGCAAAAAGAATTGCAAAATAAAATGACAAGTAAATAATTATTTTTATAGTCGTACATGAATGTAAGGTATTATTAGTTGAAGATTGAGATATAATTATTTTCCTTGTCAAGGCTGAAAATCACATATTCCCAATGGAATAATAATTTTCATTCCCTCCATGGTGCACTCTTGTTTACTCTGCAAGATGTTGATTTATTGAACATATTTTTTTAAACAACCTGTATCGTGCGCTCACGCTCTACGTTAGTTTATTTAAACTGTAAACACTGTATGGGACGATATTGTATTCGAAATAACGAGAGTTTAATTCAGTAAAAGCATCACAATGAGCGATGCTAATTCATTTATTTGTATCAACATCATGTAAAACGTACCAAATTTTGATTCGATATATGCTATTAGATTCGTTTCCCTTGACAGGTCATGGAATAATTTTAACAAAGAGCCACGCGACAGGCAACTGTTTTCCATTTGCCACACATTTGACGTCGTCTCTGCTTGTCCCACTGTCTCGTAAAATTACTTTCGAGCGTGGAAAAATAAATGCAACGCCTTTCTGCAACAGCAAATATTCACTTTGGTATAGTTGCATTAATTTGGCAGGAATTGGGGATTTTTTAACCCTTTGCACTCGAGGGGTGCCTCTCAGTCGCCATTTAATCAGATTCTAAAGATGGATGTTAATTAATATATCAAATTCACAATTACTCGACGATGTTTGGAATATCGAAGTAAAATAATTCTGCGTCTTAATTTCCATACGATTTCTTATTTACCGTTTTAGAAATATCGTCGACTTTATGGCAGAAAGTCTTCGAATTATTATTTTCCTGTAACGAAAAGATCGCCGAGTGCAAAGGGTTAAGGCGAGGGGTTTATCTGTCAAAATCGTGTTTCGAAATATCGATGAAAAGATTGCATGACCGATGTTACGTGATCTTCACAGAGAGCAGTGAATGGAATTTTTTCCACGCAAACGCGTGTTTGAGTTAGGTGAACTCGCTGAAGCATTATGTTTGCGTTTGCATAGCCTCTAAACATAGCAGTTCGCGTTAAATACCTAACTCTTTTGGAAGTACAACAGAACGTCGATTCTCTGAATTAATTGGGAAATTAATTGGGAAATCTGTCCAGATAATCGAAAGGAGCAAATTTTAAATTGCAAATTAACAATTATTTATGATTTTACATTTTGAATTATTTTTATCCCCGTGCGTTCATCACTCGTGTCAATAATCTTCGAATCTAGGTGCTATTACGTAGCAAATTTTCTAATTTCAATTTTTCAATTTATATATACACTTTCACTCACTCAATCCATGTGTATTCGGATGATCGGTCACTCGTGCAATCAAAATTCGCACAATCGATTCTATCCACTCTAATTTATTTTCATTTCGAATTTCTTGCCAGTAAAACCAGGTATCTTTGACAGGTAACGAATATCAATTTTGCCATGAGCTACAGTGTCTTCGCAATAATTATAAAAGTTGGATACACGAATTCTATAGTATACAAAAAGAATGTACAAATACTCTCATTCTTCACAATTCCTGGATATCAACAAATTTTTTACGAAATAGTCTTTTACATTAGAATTATCGCGATTAATGACAGACCAAGTGTCAAATTCGTATAAATAATAACAGTAATCGAGACACCGAGTAAACATTTGAGAATCAACCTAATTGACCGACCAGTGACAGACTGGTTGTAAAATTCCCTGGAACTGTGAACATAAGTATGATATACATAAACGATATTAATTAAAGTAATACAATGGGAATAAATAATAATAATGCTATAGAAGAGTCGATATTAATTTTGCGAAAAGTAGATGCAAATTTGCAATAATTTCAAAAATAAGAGATCCCAAAGACAAATAATTTTTGTACCCTTGATAGTTGCAATGTTAACCCTTTGCACTCGAGAGGTGATCTTCAGTCACCATTAGACAAAATTTTGAAGATCGATATTAATTAATATACCAAATTTAAGATAATCTGACGGTATGCAAATAATTCTACGTTTCAATTATTACTCGATTTCTTATTTATTTCTGAACAAAATATAATCAGCTTTATGGCAGAAAATTTTTGGACTTCTACTCTTCTTTAGCCAAAAAATCATCGAGTGCAAAGGATTAACATTTGAGAATCAAACTAATTGACCGACCAGTGACAGACTGGTTGTAAAATTCCCTGGAACTGTGAACATAAGTATGATATACATAAACGATATTAATTAAAGTAATACAATGGGAATAAATAATAATAATGCTATAGAAGAGTCGATATTAATTTTGCGAAAAGTAGATGCAAATTTGCAATAATTTCAAAAATAAGAGATCCCAAAGACAAATAATTTTTGTACCCTTGATAGTTGCAATGTTAACCCTTTGCACTCGAGAGGTGATCTTCAGTCACCATTAGACAAAATTTTGAAGATCGATATTAATTAATATACCAAATTTAAGATAATCTGACGGTATGCAAATAATTCTACGTTTCAATTATTACTCGATTTCTTATTTATTTCTGAACAAAATATAATCAGCTTTATGGCAGAAAATTTTTGGACTTCTACTCTTCTTTAGCCAAAAAATCATCGAGTGCAAAGGATTAACATTTGAGAATCAAACTAATTGACCGACCAGTGACAGACTGGTTGTAAAATTCCCTGGAACTGTGAACATAAGTATGATATACGTAAACGATATTAATTAAAGTAATACAATGGGAATAAATAATAATAATGCTATAGAAGAGTCGATATTAATTTTGCGAAAAGTAGCTGCAAATTTGCAATAATTTCAAAAATAAGAGATTCCAAAAACAAATAATTTTTGTACCCTTGGTAGTTGCAATGTTAACTTGGACCGAAGATGAAGGAAAGCAGCGGAGCGATTCTTCATCGCTAAATAAATAGCGCCCTGTTTAACGCGTTTTTACGCGATTAGCAGACTTTAATTCAGTTATTTTAACGGCGTTACACGCTGCGCGTGTAATCCCCTTCGGGGCAGGAAATAAATGACCGAAAGGAAAAATCTCGGAGTTAAAGGTTTAAGAGACGGAAACCTGTTGTGCACCGGCCAACTCCGCCGGCTTCGCGCCTTCTTTTTTCCTCTGCCACCCCTTGGCCGTCGCAAGTTCTCACCCTTGCGAGCGTTCGTTTCTCAGACAGAATCAAACAGGTTCGCGTAACCCCCGTGTGCATGTGCACGTACGTGTGGCGAATAAAAACCGACAGTCTCTCGCCGGCTCCTTTGAAACTTTTTATCTCTCGCGTCCGAACCTAAGTGGCTCCGATTCACCGATGAACCCACCTTTCTCGATATTCCTTATTTTTCCTCTCGGTCGAGCACGCTTTCCACGGCTTTTCTCCACCCCTGGCCGATCGACCGGAGCTAAACCGACTTTACCGATTTATTCGACCTCGTTTGTTTATCGTTTGTCCATCAGGCCTTACGGGTTCCCCGCGATATTTGCGTAAAGGATTTCATCCCACTTCCATTGATATCGATGTTTGCTCTACTCGCTGCAAGTGTTAATCATTTGCACTATCATCCAGTTGTTTCCCTTTTTTATTTTTTTAATATGTAAAATCGATCGAGAGTTAGTCCAAATTTTAGGTTACACGTTTTAATAGAGCTAGATTTATGCGAATTTCGAGATATTTTGTAGGATTATAGCGAGGAAAATAGATGTAAATAGTTGTGGATAATGGTTGACTTGAATTAAATACTTGCAGGACTTTTTAAATCGTAGTTGCTAAAGGGAGAGGATTATACTTAAGGGTAAATTGAGATTCTTTGGTATATTTGTGATTGTGAGTGCAAACGACCAAGTTGCAATTTTAGGAAATTCAAATTTTAATGTTAATAGAGTTAGAATTAATATAATTTACGAATACAAAATATACGATTTAAGAATTTGTCAAGAAAATATTAATAAAAACGAATCTTGAATTTTGGAGAAAGTAACGATTTGTGAATTTTTGTATTGAAGAATCTTCGTTTAGGTAATATCTATTCTTTATCTTCTGATAGGATAAAATTGAAGGCAGGTTTTATACACGACATTGAAGAAAAACTAGTTTATTCATTCCATTTTTAATTCCAGTATACGTATCTCAAAATATCTTAAAAGACACATGACAAAATTTCGATAAATTCCAGTATACTATTCCTTACAAAAAGTTTTTGGTCAAACGCAATAGTCCTTATCCCTTCATTATTTTTGCTTCGATAATAAAGGTACTTTTAATTTATACAAATTATTTTTTCCTTGAGTAACTTCGTGTCAAACCGATTTAATATTTCATTTCATGATTATGTTGTAGAATTTTGACTCTGAAGAGTTACAGTAATTTTAAATAATTTTGCACTATCCTATTTGCCAAAAAATTTTCTGCCACTGGTAATATTCATTAGAGGAATTATCTGTATCTTAAAAAAAATTACACGATCTGCTTAAATTTTAAATTCAGGTTATACAGAACTCTAACGGGCGTTATTTCGAAAATGAAAATACGTGACAGGCAGCAGACACGCATTTTTCCTTACAACCACAGATGCATTCGAGAAAGTGACCGAATAGCAGTTATTATACTTGGAAAGGGGAGAATCCAACCAGTTTCACTCTGCCTCTACACAATGTATCCCACTCGACAGGGTAGTGAACGGTATCAACTCAAACATAAAACCTAAACCAGAAGAATCTGCACGCAGAAATACTCTAAAAGCTTTCTCGAAACGCGACGATTCCCACCACCTAAAATCGAATTTTTCTCGCACCCCCGGAGAGAAGAGAAAAAAAAAAGGAGAAAAAGAAAAACTCCGGAAAAAAAGTAAAAATCTGGAAGAAATCGGATTTTTGTTACTTTTTCGACTGCAGGCGATCGGTGGAGAATGATTCTTAGACGAGCAAAGACACGGCGTCCAGGGTGCGGGCGCTTGCGTGAAGCTCGAAAATGAGGGGGTTGCAGAGAGGTTGGTGGTGCGGCGGCGGCGGCACGGGGGGGTGAGTTTGGGGATTGTGAAAGCGAGGGCGCCTGCAGTGACTAGCCTCCATCGATTTACCGTGCGCCGCCATCTTGCCACCCTTCGCTACGGGGGTTGACCACCCACTTCCCCACCCCACGACCCCCTCGTTCGTCGGTGCGACCCCTCCGACCACCACCCACCCGACCGTCCACCCACCTCCCCCCTCGAGGCAGAGGCAGACATTTTGAAAAATGATTCCGAAAGTCATCGTGGCCCGGCACGTCGTTTTTCAGCCTGCCTTTTTTTTCCCCGTCCCGCCTGCAACAACAACCCCTTCTATTTTTCGGCACGCAACCCCTTCGTCGTCTGTCGAGGGAAAGAAAATGTGTACGCGCGCGTGTGTGCGTGCGTGTGCGTGTGTGTGTGTGAAGTCTGGCGAGCAAAAAGAAGGTGAATCGCGGAACGTCCGGGAGACAGGGAAATAATAAATGAAGGGGATCAAGCCTGATGGTAATTTCGCGATACGCGGATATTAAGTTCGCGACTCCGTTCAACCATTCAGCATCCGTGAATGGACATGCTTGTCCGGAGCATCGACTGATGGAACGGTTCTGTTTTATTACTAGCTGATGTCCAATTAACAGTATTCGATACTTTAATTTTTTATCCTTCCGTTGCTTGTTTATCTCGCTGTTTGTTTTCTTCTGATCTTCCCTTCTGCGGAAGGGAAGCTTTCTTCATTTTTGGGGTTGGAGAGAATAGACGAAGGATACGAGCTGATTGCTGGATGGGCTTGCAGGGGTGTCGAGATGGCGTAACAGTGTGGTTTTGGTACTGACTGTTCAATTGCAAACGTTTCGCTGTGAAAAATGTACGTGGATATAAATGTATCGGTGTGGTATTTGATCACTGAAAGTAGTATGGAGTAGGAATTATATTTATTTTTATTCGCGTTGTACAAATTTTATTAGGTCGTAATTAACGATTAATCTATCTTGGCTTGTCATTTCACTGACAATCAGAAGCTTCGTGTAAATTCAATAGAATGTGAAGAGAGAGATATATATTGATGCATTGATTATATATACATTATAAGAAATATCAAGCAAAATCTAGTGATACTAGTTCTAATTAAAAGATAAAAATCGGTAATTCCTGTCGTGATAGGATTATTGTTAATTAATAATTTCTGAAATTATTATGGACTGAAATATTCTCGTTGATATACCTTTTTCTATATCAAAATTTGATATAGCGAAATTTTGTATTATCGAAAGTACTCTCGTATCTGAGAGTACTGTGAGGGTTGTAAAGAATAGTTAGAATAAACCCTCTTTAATTCCCAATTTTCCTTACTTTTATTCAACGTATCTTGCTGTCTTAATGAAACATAAATATACACGTAACGAAGAATAAAATAATAATAAATATAATGAATATTGTACAGAACTATGGTCTTTCTCGCATTTGCATAATCAAAATAAATTCTTCGGCCAAGAATTTTCACGATACCTGTTAGAGCGATAAATATAATAATACGATAAATAAAAATGCAATGGAAAATATAGAAACAGTTGCAAGAAATATTAATTTAAAGTGCTGCGAATTCTACGCAACGTTTCCACGAGACTCGTCGAAATGAATTCTTTATTCGAAAATCAATTTACCAATAATTCCATCAAACTCAGACGATTAAAGTTTACGCGAAGCTTAAAAAAAGGGAGCGAGGGAAAAAAGATTGAACGATGAATTCACCTGGAAGGGAAGGATTTCGAAAGCTTAATTGCGTCAATGTCACGTCGTCTCAGGTTTCAGCAGGGAATTGGATTCGTGTTTTTAAAGAGACGGTTGCAGCTTGTTCATGAACATCCTGGATCAAAAGAGGCCGGGAACAAAGGAGGCGCGAGAGAAAGATTTCAATCGCGTCTACCAATCGCGAGATAAACAATGCCGGGCTTTCGAGAATTCACCGTGCGGTTGATCGGTTCTCGATTAACCTGAAAAAAATTTTTGTTTTCCTAGAAAAAAATAAAAAGTTTGCGCTCCCTGCTCTATCGGGATATCGGAGGAAGTCGGCCGGTGAAAAAGTTGCAATGAAAATATGCGTCGAAAGGTCGCAACGTCTATTTTTATTTCACCCCTTTTCGCCAACCACGCTGGAATCTTGTACGAATGCTGCATTTTGCCATAATTATTGCCAATTTATTCCAGTCTTCTATCGACTTCTATTGCTTCACGATAGTCCTTATGGTGTTTAGAGTATTATGTAAATAGTTAGCGAGAGGTATTTTTGACAATTCATAGGGTGACACTAGTAAATTAATAAATTAGGTACTAATCGCAGGGGGACAAAGTCATTGCATAAATGACATCGATTTTTGATTTGTTTGCCAAAGAAAAATCTTTGGGGGTGTTTTTATAGTCAATTAAGGAAATCGAGAGAAATTTAGAAAAATATTTTCCTTGGAAGATGGGTCATTAATAATATAATTATAATTGGTGGCAGGCAAATATGAACATTTTTCTGAGAAGCATTTTTAATTTTTAACTAAGAAGTCTAGAAAAAGTAGTATAGATTTGCTATAATCGAATAATTTCTGCATACGTAAAGAGTCATAGAAATATTTATTATTATTACATCTTCCAATTTTTTTATTTGGAACGATTGCTATTTTTCTACAACACGTGTTTCGAAATCCTTATCAACAGCAAAACCTATTATACGAAATAAATACCATAAAGCCAAAGCACACGAAGTTTATAAATATTTTGATTTCTGCAAATGACAAATTTTCGTAGTAGGAATATTTTCCTGATTTTAATTCTATGGTAATTTACAATAATTCCTATTTATGTTACATCGAAGTGTTATTTTGCAATAAGATGTATTATTCGAAGGTTTAGTTAATGCAGTTTTGATATATGTTCGAACTGAAAAGAATTTCGAAATTCGTATTTATTATAAAAATAAAAAATAAGAAAGCGATTAATAAATAGTAACACGAAGGAATTATTTAAAGCCGATGATTAGGGAAGGGAGTTGAATATTTTTGGACTCGCTATGGATGTGGTTTTTTGGTATAATACATAGAGAGTCGAATAGAAATTTGGAATAATTGGAAAATGAATTGTAGAATAATTCAGTGTATTTAGTTTTAATTCGACATTGTGCAAAGAAATTATTTTACCCATGAGACTGCAATTAACAGCGCGGTTAATTCATTATAAGAAATTACATTCGTGGTTATCACACGAATGGAATACAGAGGCATCTTTACACATGTTTCACCTTTATCACGTTACTCACGAAATCATTAATTATAATCCACTCAAATCCCGAGTGACATTGTAATCACACAACTGTCACGACGCACGCTGCTAATACAACTACCCTATTCGCTACTCAACAAAGTTTTACGACTCGTTTACACGCATTACCGTGTATCACCGACCTCTGCCTGCCACCATTCGATTGTAAAATCACCGTAATAACGTTCGAAAAATCTACATACTCGTTTGAGCTATTTTGCATCTACACAACCCACTTTGTCTAACATCTGTTTCCTCGCAGATGAATTTAATCGCGGTTAAATAGTTATTAATAATTTATAAATAAAATTAAACAGACAATATGACAGGCGTAATAAGAAGAAATCTCCAAGATTATATCAATAACAATTTATTGATATAAGTTAAAAAATAATTCAACCGTCTATACAATATTTACTATGCACTTATTGTAGATACGAGCCATGGTGGCGCTAGTGAGTTAAGTCGCAAGTCGTCTTAAGGCTGCTGCAATGCTTACTCGTGGAAGGATTAATCTTTTGCATTAATTTTTGCGTTAATTCTGAAAAATGTTTCTTATTCTCTAAACTTATATTCATTTTATTCGCTATAAAACTATACCTAAATTTTATAATTTATACAAATATTATTATGCATAGTTCCAATCGCAGAACGGACATATGCACCTCGTCGTCGTACAGTCCGACTTAAAAATCTCACGAGGAGATACAAAAATCCCTCGATCGCGATGTAAGGGTTTAATTATGTAATTGACGAGTGTATAATGATCGAAGAAGGCTGCTGGGATGACGGAGTCTGAAGGAGGGGTACAAAAGCGAAATAAGTGGTGCAGCATCGGTACAATCGGACCTGCAGTACAGTCTGTAACAAAAATTTAACGCGGCCACCGATGGTATCGGTAATTGAATTTCATCGAGAATAACAGGAAGCCGACAAATTTACGGGATTGCGTTACACGGTTCTCGTGCCGTGATTATATCTCTTCGTTGTTCGTTTTCCCTGCACTTTGCATTTGATTAAAAAGAATCGCATTGTTGCGGGCCAGATGATGCCACTTTCACTCTTCGATCGTGTGTGCCCCCTCCACCGATCGAGTGCGGGGGAAAAAAAAAAGGAAAAAGGAAAATAGAGAAAATACACAGGCGTTCGAGTTGATTAGGAAACGAAGTTAACCGGTAGAAAAAATAAACGGGGCTCGGGTGGGATCCGATCGATAATTTAATGACGCGAGCTTCAGTTTTGGCTGGCCATTTGCGAACAATGACTTTTTTGTCGCTTTATCTTCCACGGAAAGGACAGAATTTTCGGAAAAAACTAGCGAATTTTCCGTCACGTATCGTTTCACGAGGTTATTTGTCTGCCGCGCGAAAATATTTTCGATTTTAATGCCGTGCCAATCGCTAATTTGTTGAATCGATTAACGAAATTGATCCGCCAAATCGAAAATAGAAATTTGCTTTGAACATGCGTCGATGGTTATGACAGTGGTCTAAGTCGTGCACGCTTCGTCTCGAAATATTAAAAATTTCCTAATTTCTGCTTTAAATACCTCAAGGGTTGAAAAGTTTAATTACAGCAAAATTGCAAGCTCAATCTAACGATTTAATTTTTCATTATTCTCACAAAAGTAGCTTTATTTCGTTGTAATGTACATGAATGCAACGCAAAATGAGTGATTAAGTATACTCTATAGAATCTCTTTAGAATCTTTTATAGGGCCATTTTTGTAATTATCAGTATATGTAAAAAGTAGGAAATCGAACAGTGATTTTGAAATTTCAAAAATTTCAGAAAGTTTGTCACGTTGGCTATATTAAAGAACGACTTTGGTTTCTTATTTTGGAATGGTAATTAGAAGTGGTAATTATTGACTTCTATATGACACATGGCTGTTAATTTGGGTATTCGAAATATCTTTGAAATTTTATTGTATTTATAGTATTTTTGATTTATTAGTATTAGAAAATGTGACGTGAAATGAGCGAAATGAAAATAAGGTATCTGTATTATAAAGCAATTTTTATTCTTGAAAGTGGAACATTGCTATTTCTGGAACAACCTCTGACTATTAACGCTACTGTATGTACGCATTGAATACAGTAACATACGTTTATATTCGTATGAAATTTATGTACTCGCTGATTTGTATTATTGCGCAGTTCTACGTTTTCTATTAAAATTGGAAAACTCCGTGGCACAATGATTTCAGCTTTTAAAGGCGGACTTCATCCCGCTCCCCGTGGAAAGTATATAATAATTAGCATAAATATGAAATCTGTTTGTTTAGAATTTTATATTCCCACAGATTTCATATTCTATATCATTCCTCTAATAAATTTTCCAAGTACTTTCCGTTAAATAAACTGTCGATATTTCTGCATAAAATTAATGATACTCAGATTCCTATTTAATCCTCAATTATTTATTTATCTATTTGCTTGTTAATCGTGCAGAAATTGAAAGGGGAAAAGCTGAGATATTTTTAATTATCATCCCTTAATCAACTTTTAATTATTATAAAATTAATTCCTATTTAAATTCCTAACCGTTTATTTCCTCTTCCATTCGCTAATTATTAAATCGTAAATTCGAAGAAACCAGTTCCGCGAAGAAAATCAATACTCGCATGATCTACTAACCCACCCCTTTTCACCAGCAATCATAAAGAATCTCTCGAAAAATATTAAAACTCACGAACTTCCAAAACTGCTGTTCACGTCCACTCGCAACAGCTACATACAACTCCTTTAACCCACTTCCAAAAAATTTCCATTCCACGAACTCCCATTCCACTCGCCCACCCCAAAAGAACATTTCGAAAACTCCTGCGACCCTCAGCGGGAACAACCCCCCTCCTCGCCCCAAGAAACGAAATCCCTGCAATAATTCGCAATCCATCTCGAGTCTCTCCTCGCTAAACAGCCATACACACTGGCGCGCATACTCATACATCTGTAATTTCCCCTGGACTCGAGCCGACGCGACGAAATTCGCGGCCATCGACGCTTAATAGCTCGCCAGGGGGAAAGTGGGAAACGGCGGAAAAGGTGGGAAAAACGGTTGACGGAGTGGCGAAGGCGGGCAGGAAGAAAGGGTGGAAGTAGCAGACAGAGCAACAGTGCGGTCTGATCGAAGGCAACAAGCTAAGGCAGAACGACGGCGTACAGGTGCTCGGAAAAATAGAATCAACGGCCGCACCGGTAATTGAATTTCGACGAGGATAATGGGCGGCCGACAAATACGCGCGCGACCGCGTTAGATCGCTTTCGATGTGTGCCGTGCGGGCATTCAGCCAGGCCAGGATGGATCCTTGATGGCTAGATTTAAAAAACCATCCCCATCCAGGCGTACCCCTCGCACGGCCGCGTCGCCATGTGTTACGGGTGGTGGTTGACGATGGTGTTGGTGTCACCCGTTTGGGTGAGATGGTGTGCGTGCTTGGTCCAGTCGCGGCGGTCTCTGTATAACTGATGGTGCTTCTGAGTGTCAGGGCCAGGCTGTCCACTTCTTTGCGAGGCCTGTGAGCGTGTGCTGGCGTGCAAGCACGTACAACCGTCGGACTCGTATTGTCATTCGAGGCTCCGTCCTGTGCTAGCCTCCTAAGCATGATCGGTGTATTGGCACGCGGATATCGGGCCAATCTCTTCCGTCTCTCTCGCCCTCTCTCTCTCTCTCTCTCCAGCCGAGTTTTTATTATCATTATTTTCCCGCTTTCCACCCTTTGTTCTCTCTTTTTCTGTCTTCGGCTCGATGTTTATGCGCCCGGAGATGGGGAACTCGCGCGTTGGATAATGTTTGGAATTAGAGGGTCGTTTAGTCGAGGATTATGTAAATCGAGAATTCTTCCAAGGGAATGCGGCATTTTCGGTTATACTTCGCGGCCAGATCTTTAATCGGATTCTATGTATACCGGTGGGTTACGTTCGTTTCCAGCGGACTGACTGTCTGGGGGTAGTGGAGTGCGAAGAGGGGTGAGAGGATGCGTTGATTGATTGCAGATGGATTGTCGAAGGCGAAGAATATAACGTTGAAATTTCATTTATTTAGTTGGCGGAGAATTAAACTAAGATGGCGGTCGTGAATATCAAATCGTGATATTACCTCAATATCATTTTTACATTCCATTTATTCCTCCCGTAATTGACTTGGGTTCTTCGAAATTCTAGTATAGGATTTTGTGCTAGTCAATTAAATGTAATATCGATGTATTTTCCAAACGATCAAGTTTTCATTTTATTTGTCAAGGAAAGTGACACCGATATTCCGCTTGAAGAAGATCAATCTCCTTTAAAACCTCGCAAATCCTCGTCGTCACACAGCCTCGATCCACGAAGATCGTGAAACGAAAGTTCCTCTAGTCTTCAAAGAAACCTCGCCAGGCGTCGAATCGTAAAACTCAAACATTTGCTCGACCTCCATCCTTAACGCGCTAAGAACTCCCGATTAAATCTTGCCGGAGAGCCAGCAGCAGCGGAAGAATTAGCCGAAGGAGGGCAATCGGGTGGCAGCGAGACCGCCTCGGGGAACCGCGAATTTCCCTCAAGAAAAATATTTTCCTTCTTCGATTTTCGATTGCCGCGTGAGGTCGAGCCAGCCCGCAGAATTATCTCGTCGCTGCTCGAGAGCCACGGAGGTCTCTGCGGGGGTGGAGGCGGCGCGCGATGAAAAAGGAAGAAGACACGTGTACGAGTCAATTAAGGTCGATCGAGGAAGCCGCCTGTTCTCCATCTACGCGACCATAAACGGGTATGGAGTCGATCGAACTGCACGGGATGGTCGCTACTGGCTGGAACGAGACGGACACCGGCGAGAGAAGAAACGGGAAACGAAAGAACCGGGGGTTGTATCGGGGTTGAACGCCGATAAAACGTTGACACACAGGCGTTCCAGGGCCGAGTCCAATGCTTCTGACAATAATCGGATTGATTAAAAGTCGCCGATCCGTCGACGATATTCGCGCCAAGGGTGAGCACAGGCCACGAGGATCATAGATGGGTTCCTCTAGATCAGTAGTAGCCATGGGAATCGGGAAATCAGTGAGTACACTTAGTATCATTTGTCGAACGTAACCCTCGGGTTCAGATTCAGGCTAATACAGCTTTATTTTGTTGTGATGTGGTTATTTATAATAGTTTTTGGTTGGTGAAGAGGTTATTGGTATTACTGCGTCATGGGTCCTAAGGATGGCTGTCTTGTAGTTACAGTTTGAGTGATTCATTAGGGCTGTTTCAAAGGTCTGGGACTACTGGCTGTGGCTATGTTGTGGTTCGTCACGATGTGTCACAGGGGCAAGGTCTGAGGCCTCTGTATGTTAGCTGTGTCGCATATCCATCGTTAATGAGGCCCCAATTCTACGCTACTGGGATTGACGAACAGTGCAAAAGTCGGATCTATTAGATCATTCGCTATTTCTGATACATTCCTCGAAAGATCTTTGAGCAGAGATGTAGGATTTTTTGGATAGCAGGGTTTGGATTATTTTGTGTCCTATAACAATATGTTTTATTTAATTTAGTCCCTGGTTTTGGTTCTATTTTTAGAAAATAATAGGGGAAGATTTATATCAATATTCGGACAATGTTATAAATGTTTGGATTAACTTTTCTATGAGGATATGTAAGAAAATTTTTAAATACTATATACTGAAAAATTAGTGAGTCAAAGTAACAACTAATATTGCTTTCATGTACCTGTAAAAATATACGTGCATGGTCAAATTCAATCTTCAAAAATTAATATATCAGCAGCATATATATTAATTATTCGGTATATAATAATACTTACACTATGAGAGCTCAAATCTAACGCCAGCAAATTTTCCAAAAGTAGTAAATAATTGCCAAACAATATTACTAACCAATCTTCCATCGACTCCTCCATTCCTTCTCCAAGAATAAAAAGAAAAGCATTTGCACGAAACAAATTTAACGAAGAAGGACAAAACCTGAAAAACTCTTCTCTCGCGTCCCCTTTTTCTCATATTAATACCTACCCCGCCCTGTCTCCATAAATTTCGGCTACAGATTTCACAAAGACAGAGCGTAGTAGACCTTCGGCAATCTGCAGCGACCGCGTCAAACGAAGCAGTCTATCGGTAGTCACGGTTTCCGACAATAATCCACATTCCAGGCCGCGTCGTTAAGCAATCCCGTAATTATGCAGTAGGAGACGCAACGATATCAAAGCGGTGCTGTAATTCCATTAGGACGGAGTAAGATAACCGTGATTACCAGGGGTTTGAAAGGTGACCCGTTGGAAAGGTGGAGGGTGCGGATAAAATGCGAGCGGCAAGAGTAGCATAGACGCGTAGAGTAGCTGCACGAGACGACGGGATTGGCGGGAGGGGTTGGAAGAGGCTGATGGCGGAGTCAAGGCGGAGGATCGATATTTTTGACTGCAATTTAGTCTGCGTTTAATCAACGTTTAATCACCTCGTCAACGGACCAAGTTAATCCGAGCGAACTACCTTCGGCCCGGGTAGCAGCCAGCGCCTATGTATCCGTACACGACGGCGCCATGTTTAAACTCATCATTATTCGGCGCACTAATAGAGCTAGCCCGAGGAAAATTCTCCCGGGAGTTTAACTCCGGTAAAAAGACGAGCGTGTTACATTGCGTGATCCGAACCACTGCTCTCGCGAGAGATACTGCTTCGAATACGAGCCCAGATTTTGGCGCCAGATTTTTAAGGGTGGGTCGAGCGCGGCTACGTTGCCAACCGTCTTCGTGTTTTTGGTCTTCCCGTGGATTTTTCTCTCGATATTCGCAGTACGGGGCATTTTCATGCGATTTTTCCGCTATCCCGGATGATTTGCCCGCCCCTGGAAATTAACATAATCTGTTGCGAATAATTAATGCGATTAACGAGAGGGAGGGGGTTGCGAAAAGTTTCGCGTTCTAGTCGAACGTAAATTATTCTCTTTGCTGCGATAGGTACTTGTGCTGTAAACTGTATAAACCCCTTGTAGTATAATAACGAGTCTAGCTTGTCAGAAGTTTTTCCTGCAAAATTGTACAGAGACAAGTTACACGCGTCATATGAGGTAAATTATATTGGCTCGGACGAAGGTAATGTCGGCGTTTTTCACTTAAAATGACCATGATTTTGTTTCGGACAAAATAATCATTTCGAAGCATAGTGGATGATTTCTATTTAGAATATTTCAGATCTGAAACTTATTGGTAATTTTCGTAATTTCATTATTATCGAAATAAACTACAGGTAACCCTCATATAACACGGTAGATGGGTTCCTAGAAAATACCACGTTGTGTGACACCGTGTTGTATGAGACGCAGAGCCAGTACAAAAAGGGGGGGTTACGTTTCGAAAACTTACTAAAACCAAATTTTTTGTTTAATTCTACGTAAACGACTTAATTTTTATTAGAAATATAAACGTATGTACAACACAAAACAAGAAAGAGCAAAAATATTATTTTAATTTAATAAATTTCTTCGTCGTCACTGCTCATGTAGAAGTAGAGTGTTACACAAAGGTGTTTGCAATTTTCTTATCGTATTAGAGGATTCCGTGTTGTAGGAGGGTTCCCTCAATTTATGAATCGTGTTATAGTGAAACCGTGTTATAGAATGCCGTGTTGTAGGAGGGCTATCTGTACTTCCTCAATGCACGATATTTTCTAATTTAATCTTAGTAGAAGGGATTGATATTCTCTAAAAATACGATAGAAATTTGGTTAATATAATTCCGAGTTATCAATTAATACCTCTTAGCTAAAATTCTCTCTAGTTATCTACTTAGTAGATTTTTTTACGATAAATCCATTTGAAGGAGAGAGAAGGGGGATGAAAGTCAGACAGTTATTTGTTTAATCGTCTAAGGGAATTAACGTAGGACAGTCTGTTTTACATTTAGACCTTTACGAGGACCAGAGTCGTTTCGAAGGTCTAAATTACCATGGGCACATCCTTCGAGTTTAGGAACAACCCCCGTCTCAACCAACGTTCTCCATTCCCTTCGGTCCCTTAACCCCCGTCGTGGCTCCGTCGACCTCTATAAATTCCCTCAGGATTTTTCTTTCCTCTACTTGCCTTAATTAAAGCCCTCCCGCGCCGGCCCTTATGACTGCGTCTATGGATCCGCCCTTTCGCTCGTATTTACCCTACCTACGACGATTCTACCCCCGACAGGTTTGCGTTTAACGTTGAATGTCAACCGGGACAAAGACGGGGAAGATTTGATGCGAGGATTTACAGATCGAGGATCGTTTCGGTATTTGCGATCGTTGGACGAGGCATGCCATTACGAAAAATGGCGGTACTCGGTTTATGGAAACTTTGGACAATGGGTTGAAGCGTGAATCGAGGTTATGAATAGAAAATTTGTAAAGGTTAGAAGGTTTTGTAGTTACTGCAATTTTTGATCAAAATTAATGCACGCGATTTAAATCTATATCGTTATTTGAGAAATTTGCACCGGGTGGGGGGTGAAAGTTTGATAGGATGAATAGAGTTGAGTTTCCAACTGTAACGATATTTCGCGAGCCTTTTCAAAATTTGCAAGCTTTTATAATCTTTACAATTCTCGATAAACGGAAATTCATATTATTATCCAAAAAATTCCACGGCCTTGCTTCCTTTCGCAACTAAAAATTGCACAAAGCCGAAATTTACTGGGACCCTGTTAAAATCCGGAACGGAGAAGAAATTAGTGGGGGAAAAAAGAGCACGCTGGTTAGTAGAGAATTCTTATACATAAATCCGCCGACGTCCCGATGTATCTCCTGGAATAAAAGGTCTCGGTGGTAACAAAAAGGAATATAATAGCCGGGCGGAAGTCGACGTTAATATATTTTTATATTTCATACCGCTCATTCTCCTTGCCGGTTAATTATATAAAGCGAATTAACGGAGAAAAAGAGCTGTGAAACTACCCTCGTTACAATTTCCTTCTTTTTCCCACTCGCGAGCCTCACGCCCGGCGGAGGTGGTCGCGCTCGAGGGTGTGAGATTTCTTTCACGCGGTAATGTTTGGTCTCCCACCCCCGTGAGGAAACTTTCGTCCCATCTGCGTGTGCGCTGACGTGTCGGTCGAAAAGTTCGAAAAGTTTTCCCGCGCAAAAAGCCTGAGTTTTTCGCAGTTTTCTTGGCCGCCTGCGCGAGAGGTTGCGCAGCTTGTCACGGAGGTGGGTAAAGTTGTAGGGGTTGGTGGTAGTTATGGAGCTGGCCGTGCCGTTAGTGGAAGTGGCGATGCTGGGGGTGGCATCTGAGGGTTCGAAGAAGGAGTCGGAGTAGTGGGGAGATCGACAGATAAGAGAGAAGCGGAAGGAGGGAGATGGGGTGGCTCGAAGAGGGGATTTTCATCCCTCTGCCGGCATATATAGCCTATAAACCGGTGTCGGTGTATTAGAATCCCTTAGAGGATAGAAACTCGTTTCGTTGTAAGGAATAACATCGCGATTCCATTTGAAGATTGAATCTTAAATATTTGCCAACGTTTCAACGGCGGGGGTGGTTTACGGGGTGGGTCGAGACACGACTGTTGCTCGATTTCAATGAATTTTCATTTTAATTCGTTTAACGAGCGAATAATTTAGCGGGTGTTTTTGGAAAACACAGGAAACGTTTTGCGGCGATTTGTAATGTTAATGCGTTTCGCCGTAAATTTACGCGCAGCTATAAACAATCTGAAGCACTACGCTCGGTTTCCATGATAATTGCACGCCTTCGCTTCTTATCTGCCTTCAATTGTTCGCGTGCTCTTCTCTGCACCCTATTCTGCTTTCTCGTAATAAATACGTTGCCGAAAAATCGATACGAAAGTATCCATAGTACCTATGAAAATTTCAGAGATTGTGATATCGCAACCGCGATATTTTCCAAGAAATTTTTCCAAGAATTTATCAAGCACGATAATTTTGCTTCTCCAATTCGTTACCCCCGTCGACTGTTTCGAGACGTCGGATATCAATTAATCTCAATTATTCGCGTGCATAAATTTACACTAGGTTATCAGGCACAAGCACGTTATCGTGATTTATTAACTCATCGACGGAGGGAAATATTTGCTGGATGGGGTGCGTGGACGTGTATTTTTCCTGGCTGCTTTTTCGGGGGGTGGTTGGACTTTCATTCATACGCGATTCTGGGTTAAGCAGTGGTTAGGTTCGCGGCACGAAGGTCTCGCGGAAAGAAACTGAAAAGCGTAAACACTCCTAGCACGTGTGAGCACGCTATGAATAGGATTAATGTAATTTCCGTAGGTGCAAAGGGAAAAGCTCGGGGAAGAAGGGTATTCGAAAAAAAAGGAAGCGTGTAGCGTTCGCCTCTAGCGGGATAAAAAAGTGATATTCCGTTCTCGCGGCGTAAGTGATTCACTTCAGCTGGAAATAAAAGAACGGCGCATAAATCACCACTTGTACAACGAAGATAAAAGGGGTGGAAGGAGCAACGCCGCGTAATCGATACAATACCGCAATCGACGTTAATCTTTTGTTTTCATATCAAGCGTGATTAACGCGGAAGCAAATAGGTGATATCGCGTTATTGAAACACCCTCGATCTCTCAACCTATCTTAACGTAGCTTCTCCTCTTCTTTTAGTAAACATCCGGAGTTTAAGAAACCATCCCGACATATTAGCCTTCAGGTTCTCTCGAATCTAATTTAAAAATTCTGCTTTAGCCACTGTCCTTTGTTCTCCATTCCCCATGACTCGAATTTATTAATCGCGATGTTACATCTCGCAAAGGATTTCAGGTACATCCAAAATTTGTATTTCTTCCAAACTATTTGAATTTGGAGGGTGGTTTTCCTATTCATTTGTATATCTTTAAACGTATAACAGATGAGGAGAAATGTTCGGAGTAAGAGCTAGACCTGTTAGAATCTATCAGATGATCGATAAAGGAAGAAACGAAAGGAGCTTACAGGAAATAAAATAAAACGAGAAACTGGAGGAATAATAACTACCATTAGAAATATTTGAGAATTCGCCGTGCAAGAATTTGAAACAACCCCTCCGCCTCCATTAACTCAATTGTACTTTTGCTCCTCAAAGAATAAACCGGTAACAAAGGCTCACACTTGCACCTAACGATCCCCTTCGAACGCGGCCATCCGCGTCATAACGATCGCAGCATGCGAAACCAAAAAACCATAGGACGAAAAAAGCCACACGCGATAACGTTGAAACGAGCAAGAATACCCTGGACCACCTCTCATCCTGCAAACAGTTCCCGTAGCTATCTTACCTACCCAATTCTCGCCTGTCCGTTACCAGCTTTCAGACCTCCCGCAGGGTATACGTGTGCGTACAGGTGCAAATGAACCTTTAAGGGTAAACGGTGAATCGCCGAAGAGGCAGGACGAACGGGACGGGAACGGGGCAGAGGGTGTCCTTGCAGAGTATCACGGACCACCTAACGATGCGCATATAACCCCGGTAAAAGAGGATCCCGAAGCGGGAATAGAAGCAGCGGCGGTCGAAGGAAAAGGGGGTTGCCGGGGGGCGACGGAGGCCTGGCGGGTGGTGGGTGTTAGAGCCCAGTATCCTCGAGAAGCTTTTGCAAACCGAGTCGAACTTGTCGCTCGCGTTGTGTGCGGTACCGATGGTGGGGAAACTGGTCGGTCGATGCGCTCGGTCGCTGCTGGAGCTGCAGGGGGCTGTTTTTGCGGGTGTGGCTTAACGCACCCCCTGTCGCCCCACTGACCCTCGCTTCCTTGCCCCAGGAATTACCAAGCGTTCCTCCCTCTTTCCTCGCTGCTCCAACTAGCCACCCCGTTCGCTACGGCCGTCTCTTTCGCTCCTCTCAACCTCCGTCCTCGATCCGTTCCTCTTCGTCTATCCGCTCGTCTTCCTTTGCCTTCCTCTGCCAACCGCCTCTCTGGCCGCCTCCGCTGTCTAGCCCCCGAGGGCGAGAGCATGAGCGCGAAACTACGAGAGTCGGTGCTTGCTCGATCGTGTGTCTACGTGATCAGCGAGCCTCTAGTTGGCTAGCTCGGACCTAGCCTAGCTGGAAATATGGAAATTTAAGCTTTGAGACGAGGCTTCGCGAGAGTCGATTGTTGTCTTGGGTTGGGCAGATTTTCCCCTGCATCACCGCGAAGGCAACTCGCTCTCTGGGTACATGGGGGTGGTATAGTCTTTAATTCCTTCAAGAAGCGATTTTTATCGCCTTAAGTACTACAGGTGTCTTTGTTTGCTTCTGGAACACGTTGTAGGTTGATTTTCTGTATTTTCTTTGTTGTTCTGGTTTCAGAACTGAGGGCTCTCGATTGACTAGGGGTGGTATAGTCTTTAATTCCTCGCAGAAGAGGTATTCGTCGTGCTAGAGGTGTGTCTACTAGCTCGTAGGTGTTTTTCTCTAACTCTCATCCCTTTTTCTCTGTTTTCTTTCCTTCCTTTCGCG
Organism: Eufriesea mexicana; assembly: GCF_001483705.2. NCBI lineage: Eukaryota > Metazoa > Arthropoda > Insecta > Hymenoptera > Apidae > Eufriesea > Eufriesea mexicana. The sequence goes on along the minus strand of NW_016907886.1, from coordinate 424,397 downwards.
GAATTTAGTTGTGAGATCATTTTGACACGCTGTTTACTAGCTACTTTTATTTTATTTTCTTCCCTGTGAGATTCTTTTCGTGGCGCTCTTTGCATGTTCGGTTTCTGTCGGTCTTTTCACAGCAGCTAGCATTCGTTGGCAGATTCTTGATGATAATCACATCGATCGGGGATCGGCGGCGATTTTTGCGACAGGATTGATTAATGACGCCTATATCGAATCATAGCAATGACTGACTGCATATTGAATCAGAGTTAAATGACAGGCGGAGAATTTATGGCGGTCAAAGCTACAAGTTGTTATTAAGGCTCGGGCTAAAACAAGTCGATTCGACTGCATTTGGCCCAGCTCTGCTCGTAATAAATTAACGATATACCGATATTTTTAGTCCGGCTACGATATTACCCGCGGTATTAAAAATTCCTACATCAATCGTATATAAAACGCTGCCTCATTGTTCACGCAATTTCCGTGTCACTTAATTGAATTCTTTAAGCGCCCGGAATTCTTCGCTGCTTACACTCGTGTACATATATGGCCACGCGTGTACGTGTATTTTTTCTCTCCTAACCGTCCACACGATTCACAATGCCGAGCGTGAAATAGGCGGTGTTCGGAAATTTGCAATTGTGAAATTAAGTCGAGTTAAATTAAAAGGTCGAGTACCCGGTGTAAGAGTTATTTTCCACCTATGTTACAATACGGGACAAGATATTCGTAACAAATTTGAAATTCGATATCCGCGATACGATTCCTCTAATTAGCAACGAAACTCTGTATCGATATCAAAAGTCTCCCGTTCGTTATTAATTAACCCTCGAATTAATTGTGCAGACGTAATTCAAAGTGCGGAACGAAAAGGAGCGTTTGTACGGCGAGAGGCCTTATAGCTGGAAGAAAACTCGATCGAAGCGAAACGAAAGCGAACGAATAACTAATTAAAGCGGCACGATGAATTCCAGTTCGGCTGGTACACCGGTAATCGCATAGGCGGGTATCGTCACTCGCCAAACCGACGAGATACCAGCGTATAAATAATTAATTAAACAATTCTGAAAAAGTCTGATCCGACTGGAATTTATACCGTTCCAACCCCCTCTAGCTTTTTGAGCTGAATGGAAACGTGGTAACGTGTGTATCACGTGGGATTAATTAAAAACTAGTTAATAGAATGACGCACGCGTTTGAGAATAGTTTCCTCCCGTTTCTGTATATTTTATTTTTATCATTCCGAGCTTTTTGCTTGTCTATAATATTTATTTTATGTACGAATAAATGCTAGCAGTCAAGTAAATACAGGAACATGTTTTACGATTATGTTCCTCTCGTGATTTAATTTTTCGAAACCGAAAATTACTTATTTTTGGTTATCCTCCTCCTTTTCTTGAAAGTGAGTTCACGTTAGAAATGAAAATAATCGATATTGCAAAATATTACAAAAATTTTCAATATATCACAAGTGGATTATTAATGAATGCAGTGGAAAAGCTACGAAATAATTTTTAAAGCATATATAAATAAATTTGTAACTTCCAAGTCACTTGGGGTTTCATAAAGGGTTAGTCTACTCCCGACCTTCCTGTGCAACACATGTGCGTTCTCAGTGAGAACGATGGATGAAAGTGTGTAAATACTTTTAGACGATGGGTTCGAATAAGTCACGTTAGTCGAGCTGGCCTAAACGTAGTGGTAGAGGAATCCTCCGATAATTTCGTGCTTGTTTAAGGGCGGGGAATTAAAGGAAATGGTCGAGAGCCTGGCACGCCTTGTTTCGACGACGTAAGTTTATTTTGACGGTCGTTAATCTTGTTTACGATTGCACACCTGAAATCGATATTACGAGTAATTAGCAAACGGTGCCGAGGAATATGAATTAACCAGGTTATCTTGTATTTATTGCCAGGCTTTTAGCACCGATACACTTTCCGTCCGACGCTTTAATGAGCAATGTGAAATGAACGGGAATAAATACGACCTCAGCTCATTATTCATCCAAAAAGGAGAAAGTAAACGACTCCGAAGCTTTACTTTATTTTTATTGATCAAAGGACTAGCTTTCAGCTCGACTGCAGCTTCTTTTCCCAGGTCGATCTTTTAAAAAGTCTTCTTGGGAGATGACTAAACGTTTACGAGTTTCAATTCCACATTTTAAAAATTCGGCGTTAAAGATGACAGAAAGTGACGACAAAGAAATATTAAATATTATTTTAATGGATTAAAATGGATCAATTTGCCTAAGAAAATCAAGGTTGACCCGAGGGTCTTTTCTAATAGGCTATTTTTATTGTCATTTTATAAATTTATTCGCCTAATTGCTGTCTTAAATCACGCAAAGTGTTCCAAAGTAAATAAAATTATATAAAATTGTATAAAGAAAAGAAATTGTTATTACACTAAAAATAAATTATTTATTCCATTTCTCATAAATTATAATATAGTAAGAATAATGGATTATTATTCTGTAAACAAATTAATATACACTATTTCTCATGCACCGTGAAAAATATTTCAATTCCGATGTCCTAAGATACGCAAAAATGAACGAAAGAACGAAGCAGTTTCGATAAAAAAAAAAAAAAAAAAACGAATTGGAAATAAGTACCCACATCGCCTTATCCGAACGACGCCACTGGCCATCGCGAAAATCGAAAATTACCGTCTCAACCAGCTCGGGAGAACAATCGAACGGCGCCATGTACGCTCGATTACCGCCTAATACGGTTCCAATCTTCGACCCTTTGCACCTCTTCCTTCCAACCTTCTTTCCAATCTCGAGCGAACCAATTATCATTAAAAGCACACCCGTAACGTGCTCCTTTTTCCCCTTCTTTCCAACCAGTGAACTAATTACTACGGCAAAGAAACCCGCTCTTTTTTCCACGGATCCCGTCCACCTATGCTCGAACCGCTTCTTCTTCGCTTCACCTTCGCACCGGTGGCCGAACTAATTGATACTTCAACGGCCAACCCGGGCCACTTTCTCCCTCTCGCGGCGAGCTACAGGAAAAGTAAACAGTCGGGAGAAGGACAGCCGCCGATACAGGACAGCGACATTGAAACAACAACAACGACGACGACGACGACGGTCCATTTGTGAAGAGCGACGCGCGGGCCACGGTCGTTGCCCGACACGGTTTCGATTGTTGCCTCTCTCTTCCGCCGCCCCTGTCCCGCGCCGCGCCGCGCCCATGCTTCTTTTTTTCCCACTTCGCCGCTGCCGGCGTCACGACACACGGGGAAACAGCTGTTGGTCCCGTGAGCCGCGGTGTGGCGCGCGCAACGCGCCGCGAAAAAGAGCGAATCCGTGCCGCGTGCCGCCATACTCGACTTCGCACCGTTTCAACCGGGCATGCATCGTCTACGACCTCGTCGAAACTCGAGTCTGCTTTTTGATTGATTTATCACGCGTGCGAACTTTTATTGCGTTTCATCGCTTGTGTGCTGGGGTGCGTATGTGCGTGCGAGTGTGCGTCTGCGTGAGAGAGGTTTGTAAGACGGCGAGCGAGGAGATCGAAGCGTCTGAAGGTTATGTTAATTTCTTTTTATTTTTAGAAGGATGACTGCGTGTGTGAGATTGGAAATATTTGCGGAATCGAAGAGTGCAGCGTCGATTTGACTCGATTGAGTCGGATTAAAGGTTGATATGCGGAGGATTGATTGTAGATCGATGGATGCTGCAGTTGGGTACGTAGTGCGGTGTAATGTGCGTGGCTGCGTGGACGGTTGGGCGGCCATGTTTCTTTAATAGAACTACCGATCTAATGCGTATATGAATTGAGTTCGTAGGTTATGTATCGGATATAATAGATAGCAGATAGATGTATTTTACGTTTTTATTGGTTTAAGATAAAGCGAAGCGCGTGTTATTCTTTGTCGTATTAAAATGAGAATCGTTAATTTACTTTCGAACTTTATGCACTCTTGATAATGTATAATTAATAATGCAGAATCTCTCGCGTTATAGAAGGTCCTGCTGTATAGATAATGTAATAGATTAATATCCTATGATGAAAATAATCGTGTATGTATAATTACGTTTGTATTTCCATACGTCATTACTATTAATTTTGTCAAAATCAGCCGTGGGATTGCAATCGCGAGAGGCCTGAAATTAGTCATTTTAATTAGCTTGGTAATTCTAATTAAAGAAACACGTGGTGTTTTTTTAAGTTTACGTGTTATGATAAATACTTGTATATTACATCGGTTTAAAACTTGTTACGTTTTTATTTAAAAATTCGTATACTGTTTCGTCGAATCCTTTATAAAAGCTTACGAAATGTAACGTATGAAGAACAAGGGTATCATCAGGTGATAATTACTCGTGATAAAATCTCACGGTAAATACACGGATTCAACGATCCATCTGTTTGAGTATTTCTTCGATATTCTCTGAGCGTGATCTACTAATTAATCTACTAATTAATTCAGGTCTCAATTTTCACTACACAGCGCAGAAAATGACACGTAAACGCAAAAGCATGAGAGACAAAGGACATATGTGAAATACGAATTCGATATGTATTCACCTCAGATCTCTCCAGTGGGAATTTCAGTCATGGGTCAGGGATATTAAACTTCTTACGCACACAATGGTGGTAAAGAAATGTCAGCAATTTCGTCGGGGGTACATTAACATGGAGTAAATTATTATACATGAGATGCGTCCGTCTGGAGTATGCAAAACCATCTCGCGACGTTTAAGCGTTCACTTTTCCTTTCCGAAATGCATAGGAGGGAAGAAAAAGAAGGCAGGATGGGCTCGTCAGTCGTACGCGCGAGCGGTATGATTAACCGAGTGACTAATTAGAAGAAAAAAGCGCGGGAGCACTCAGGAGCGCAAACATAATTAGGGGGAGGGCGGCCGGGAGGAAATAAAGAAAAAGGGGTAGATTGTTTGAGGACACGCGATCTACCGTGTTCCTCGGCCAAAGTCCACGATGACCGACTAGCCATCGCTAATGGCGACGGTAAAAAGTGTTTACACGCGTTTACAAAGAGCCCGGGATCCGCCCAAGATCGGACGCCGCGCTTAATTCGCCGAGTCAAAACAGAAAGTCGTCTGTTTCTCACGGACGACCTGTGGCGTAGTTTCCACGGCACTGTAAATACGTACACGGAACCGAGCTCGCCGTTTTGTTGTCGGAATTTCATGGTATTCGTGTCGCGTGAGAAGGTCGGCTTGGCTGTTCGGCGACATATTTTCTGCTAGTTCGTTACGACATAGGTTCCTGGTATTTTGTAAGTAATTGCACCCTTCTTTCCTTTTCTCTTAATTTGAGGGTGTAGGTACATTTTCGTAACCGGTATTTTTACAGGAAGGTAATAAACTAGAGTGTAAGTCTGATAATTGAGTAGAATAATGTACATAGATCTATCTAATAGATATATTATGCTTTCATAGACACTTTGAAATGCGACAATTTTATTACTTTGTTTATTCTTGCATAGGAGACCTAATGTACTTTTATGTATGTACATTTGCAATAGTTTAAATGGATCTGATGTATCCTAAAATGAAGTATTATTTTATTTCTTTGTCGCGTTTCAGGTTTAATTGTTAGTATTTTATGAGACGTAACTAACACTAGGTTTACGGACGCTATCTGTATACCTATTTCTATGGACACCTGTAAATTGACAGATAAAGGAAACAACGTATCTTTTTTTTTGACGATTAGTTTAATTTAGAAACAATTATATATTATATTAACAGTTTTAATATAAGTTAACTAAATCTGTTACCGTCGTATAATTGGAGCAACACTTCTGTCAAATTGTCAGGTTCCGTAAATCTAGTGTTAATATTAAAATGATATTCCAGGTATTATATTATTTTATTATAATTGTTTTATAATCTTCACGATGCAACACAGTTCGAATCTCTTGAATCGTTTAGTATCTTTCAAGCCACTATTCAAAATACGTTTGTGCTATTTGTACTTGAACAAAGGTACAAACATTTTCCACGTACGTAGGAAGTATTTCTTGGTCGGTCTAACCTATATTACCTGGGCAAACGTGCACAGTTTCATTACATTTCGCTGATCGTCAATGAACCTACCCCCGATTATTCACCCCCGCGGTCTTTTCACTTTCACCCGCGACTCGAACTCTCTTTTTCATTATCGAATGCTAATTAAAACATTCTTTGTCATTTACCGTAAACAAATATTTAGACACGGCTTTCCAATAATATGTCCGACCTATTACACTCGCTATGCTCTCGAAAACCCGCACACGTTCGCGTGCACCATTGCGAGCTGGGCGAAATTTAAACGCCGTTCCCCGCAATGAAATGTTTTCCGAACCTGGCTGCGATTCATGAAACGTTAAAAGATTCTCGCAACAAGTGAGTTTCATTAATTATTGCAGTAACATTTGAACGCGGCTCGTACGAGGAACGTAAATTATTGTGCGACGTGTTGCTCGCCATCGTTCACGGATATCCATCGTGCAAGGGGTGGGGGAAAGGACTCGGTGGTGGGGGAAGAAAGGGTCGCGGCGCGTCGACATCGAAACGAACTTTTGTATCGCGCAGCGCCACCGCGCGTCTTTCGATGCAAACGAAACGTCACCTCGTCGTTTCTCTTGCTCTTCTGCCGCATTTTTTCGTCTTTTTTTTTCTCTTCTTTTCTTTTTTAATTTACGACGGTTCCGTTCACGGTTACGAATTTTCGCCGAGGAATATTTTCGCTTCCGGCGTATGTTAATTGGAAGTTAACTACTTTCCGTACCGCGGCCCCGCGGCTTCTGCCCCGGCGGATCCAGATTAGACAATAAAGTGCTTGTTAGCGAACAACTATTTAATATTAAAAACTACAAGTACCGCTCGTGATTGTAAAATATTTAAATACATGCACATGCATATCGCGCGTATGAAATTAACATTCCTTCCTCGCGGGCCCCGTGGCGTATCTACGCTCGTGCATTAACGTTATGAAACATGGATTACTCTCCGTGAAATATTTGCGCAACTTCGCGCGCTAGGCAATACCGTGGATGGGGGGCACATTCGTCGTTCTTTGTTCGTCTTGCGCGCCATCGAGGGTGGCGAAGAGGACAAAGGGGGTGGAAGTGTATTGCGATGCAACAACGGGGAATACGATTTTCGAGATGACGTGGATCGTGACGATATTCTGATCGGCTTAACGATCATTGATCAACTTTGAAAAATTTTCTGTCGAAGATAACCGCGGTAACTTCGTTCAAAGATGGCGTGTGTTTACGAAGGAATGTATGTTGATAGAAATAGCTCTTGCTCTAGTCAATTGTTATAAAGTAAATACTGAAAAGTAAAAGTACTTTAATTATTGCAGATACAAAATAGGTATATTAGTTTAGTTATTCTAATCATTAATATTAGGTTCTCCTTTGGTACAATGTTTGTTTCTATTTTCTATAATTATTTTATGCAAATATAAAACGTAATAGAAAGTGTCGTTCCTTTTTAACACTAGAACTACTAACCCAGTGAAAATGACTGGTCCCAGAATTTTCCTTTCTGCAATCACCGAACACATACACCTGCTTTAAGAATAAAATTGGTATCAACTCGTATTAAGAAAGAACTGTAATCAATATATTCACTCATATTCATCGTATCGCTTAAAATTACTATAATCTGTGTACGTTACAGTTAGGTACCCATTAAAGATCGGTAGTTCTAGTGTTAAATTTCAAGCACGGCCAGCTGAAATAACAACAAATTATGATTTAGTTGTTATTGACGATTATATTTTTATTATTATTGTAATTATTATTAGATTGTAGGACAAGTACGAGTAGTTACATAAAAGTTCTTTAAATATTAATTTTGTTTGACTTGGTTGACTAGTACCGTGTAAAATATGGTTGATAGCTTGTAATGACAGTATTTTATAACACTCTTTATTTTAATTACTCAATTGCATTTTCTCCCCTTTTCACAAGTTTATTCCAATAAATAGTCACTCACCGATTATCCTATGGCGTAGGGTAGAAATAGATGTGGAATGTACATAAAGATAGCGTTGGATAATATTTTTAATTGCAAGTAGGTATTATAAATTCCGATTTTCCTCGTTGCATTCTCCATCGACAAATTTATTTCGATAAAGAATCTTTGTTGGATGTTATATCGGCAGAAAATATGAATGAGAGATATTGAAATCTTGCGAAGATAATATTCTGCGACGTTTTTAATTACGAGTAGATATATATGACGATTGTCTTTATCGTATTCCTCTCCCCTTTGTTCCAATAAAGAATTTTCATTGATCGTTCCGTGGTGTAAAATAGGAATGGAGGATTCCTGTAATATTTTTGACTACAAGTAAATATTACGAATGACGATTTCTCGCGAATATCCACTGGGAAGATAAAAAATGAGCGACCTATTAAAACCTGTTGCGCTGTTTTCGAACAAGTAACTACTACTCGTATGTTTACAAGCCTGGAGTAAGTAGAAGCAACGAGTTCTAGGCAGACATTTCGATCGAGTAGCGCGAAACAGCACAAGCGTTCCAGGGATGTCCAAACTCGACTTTCGCCGCAATGAAATATTACAAAATAATTTTTTATATATTTTACATTCTCTTTATCGAGTTACCTTATTTTCGACGGGGAAAAACGATTTGCTTTTTGAAACGAATTGAAAAGAACTCGACGTCGCTTTTTCGACGGAAATAGGAAAAGTCAGATTATAATAGGTCGATTAGCCGGTGAAGCAATAATCAAACGGAATGCTTAATGACGAAATAGGATGGAATTTCCAGCGCAGAATCAAAGTGCGGTGAGCGAAGGTGATTAGCGTTTGCATAAAAGGATGTAGAAATATTTTTGCAATTGAATACGGGAGTCGAGGTAGAAGGCGGCAGCGACATTGAAAAAGTTCACTCTGACGATATAAAAATACGAAATTCGAAATCGAATCTTATGGAGGATGTATTGCAGGTTATGGAAATATTAAATCGCTTTTTAGCGCTTAATATTTTATCACTGGTTACCATGTTCCAGTCATTTGATTAGTTCACGTTTCAAATGTTTCATTCATCCATTCCCTTAATTAGTGATATTTAATTAATTATATTATTTGCACAATTTCATTTATTAATACATTTGTTGACGCGTCGCGTCCGAATATACGGAATACATAATATAAAGTTTATTACTTAATTAGACTAGGGTTTAACGGAGAAAAACCAGGTTGCACGTGTTTCTTCGCAAAATTTAATAAAGTCAAATTGTATTTACATATGCATTTATAAATTTAACCCCCTGTAATAAGAATTTTATTTGTTTGCAAGAAAGGAAAATTCTATCATATCTCTTTGCAAATGTGACTATTGACAATTGCTATATCATAACTTGTAAACAATAGTTGCGTTTATAGTATACTGACAAACAAATAAAATAAAATTCTCTAAATATAAACGTATAGATAGATAATCTTAAAGTTAGCGATATCCACATAGAAAATTAAGAAAATTCTTTTATTTATTCTTTTATCTCACCAGGTTTTCTGAAATTTCTATTAAATATTTTGTGCAATTTTTCTCAGGGTTGCCAAAACTTTTTAACATTCAGTATGACCGTTTAGATCATTGTTTAAAGGCATTTGCAACTAAAAATCCTGTTTCTAAAACATGATGGCTTTGTCTAGTGACGTGTAGAACCCCAAACCAAAAGATTGCGAAAAATCAATCATCTACAACCTTTTCCCCCCAAAAGAATATTTTCAGCATGAATATCCATCTTTTATATCAATCTCATCTCAATTCTTTATTCAACAGAATATTTAATTTAACCGAGGAATGTCATCGAATATCCAAATCAGGGGAATCTATACCCGTTTATTCTTCGCGCTATAGATAACCCTGGACTGATCGACGAGAACGATCTACTGAGCTCGTTGAACTCGAACTCACCCCTCCTGTGCCCCCTCGTCCCTGAAAAAGAGGAAAATTCTCCCTGTCCCGAAATTTCCCTAGATCGTAACCCTCGCTAGTTCGATGGAATTAAGACCGCGGTGGGGGAATCAGCGATTTCGCGTGGCGGAATTTGACGCTTGCGCACGCGCCGCGGCAAACGGACGTACCGAGACGAGCAAAAAGTGAGAATCCGTAGCCAAGAATAATCGAATTTACCGCACGTTATGGAACGTTAAAATTTCCGTGGCCGGCCAATCGGTCCGCGTTTGTTACCCTCTTTTCTCATCCCTCGCACACCGTCCACGGGCGCTCTCTCTCGGCGTGATCCACTCTGTCGCGTGTGTCCCTTTCTCGATTTGTTTCCATACCGGCGTCGGCACCGACCACCGCTTACAGCTCGAACAATCGTACGACTATTAGCAAACTATTACGATATCGATACCGGTCGATGGGTCGATAGATAGCGGCGCGAGCCATCAGCTGTTGCGCTGATCAGCTATCTCCGATCGGGCGTAGCCGCGTGACCACCGCGATACCCTAAATTGGCCCTCATAAATTGCCAGCCCGACCGGTTCCGAGTACTTCGACTTTCGTTGAAGGACGGCTGCCTGACGTGCAAGAGATATCGATTCGTTTCGCCAACATGATTTAATTGTTTCCATTCCATTCGTCGAGGGTACTCCACGGTTTCTGACGGGGGCGGCGTTTGCTTCTCAAATCGAAATCTCATATCGAATTTTTTCCCTTCGGGCATTTATTATTTGTTTTTGTAGAAATAGTCTTTTAATCGGACATTTATCCGTTTTACTGGTATCTTAATTCGGGTGTTTATACTTTTGTAGGTGATCAGCGACTTGGAGTCGTTGAATCCGCGAACGAAGTAGCTAGGCGATATTTACAGGAATTATAAGAATTATAGACGTGCGTATATATCTTTTGATAATTCGAAGTGTTTAGTGTCACCGATCCGCAAAGAATGACGTTGTGGTTGATAAAGGAAGCTGATTAAAAACGGTTCTGTTTAGTGATAGACTGTGAAATATGATTGAGGAAGATACAGGAGGTAAAATTGGAAATTTATTTCGATTTTTATAATTTTTGCTATAATTTAGGTGCTTAGTATATAGTATATAGTAGAGGACCACGTTTCATTATTCGATAGTGAATCCAGGAAGAATTTCTTTTTTTTAGGAGTGAAGTCATATTAGTTTCTAAAGTAATTTCTAACAATGTGGTGCAGTAGGGTAAATGGACAAACCTAATTTTGTTATTTTTTCCAGCCCATAGTGTTTGATATTTTGAAACTATCTCATAGTCACTGGCACATACGTGTTGTTTGTATTAAAATGATAAGATAGCTTATGTGATATTGTATTGAACGAATCGTAGATTAATAAAGAATTTTAAAAAATTGTGAGTAGAGAGTGATATAAGATTTTGGAATTTGTGTTATTTTGGGAAGTAATTCATTGGTTCTAAAACGTTCGATGTTTGCAAACTTACAGCGACATTTTTCACTGTCATTCATAATTATTTATTTACAATCAGCAACAGATATTAGCATGAAAAAAAGTTTAGCGTAATCGCGTGGGAAAATTTATTACACTCGCTGTAACGTCAAACGCAGCAAAATTAATTGCTATACTTAATTTAGAGGAGCACAGCAATTCGTGATTAAACGGTGCAAAAATGACACGGAAGAGTGTGTCGGCCATTTTTTACTGGCCTGAAACACTACTGTACGCAAATTTTGCAGACTTCTTGGCTCTATACGACTTTCATTTATTTTCTTATTACAAATTTTAATTTAATCAGCTTCTTAATACCTTTTAATCTATGTTCAATGTCATGAAAAAGCCTTTGGTTTATTATTAAAATGTGAGAGTGAGATAATTCACATTTTATAATAAACCAACTTTCTTTGCTTTATGATATACTATTACTATTAAGACAGATTATTAATAACATTTTTCCCATTAATTTTATTTTAACCAAATTACTCTATACTAATTGTGGGTTGTGCTAGGTTAGTTTTCACGAGGTTCCTGGCCAGCATAATTTTCTTTTTAAAGTAAAAAGGATATTAATAGCTATATTTTAGGTTTATCATATTTGTCATATTACATAAATTTTAATTATTAAATCAAACTGTCAAATGAAACAACTCTGTTCACAGAAATATAAATAAATAATGTAGAATTGAAAATATGACACTTGACAGGTCTACAGACGTAGCAGATTATATTTAATTTCATTTAAAAGAATACACGAATTTCCCTTATTCTCTGAAAGTATCAATGCATCTCACACTAAAATGGCAGACGACAGAACCAAATAGTCACCTGGCAGAAAATTGCTTCTAATATCAGTTTCAGTCATGAAAATACACCGCAAAAATTGTCATTATCGCTTAGAAGTGTCTTCAGTCCTATTTAAAATTAAAAACCAACGCAATCATACCACTCTCCTCCCCGGTATCGTTCGATTTCCTCGGTCTCGCGTCACAAGAGCTGTGATCAGCCATCGAGCGTGAACCTCGATGGACGTCGTCGCGACGGAAAAGTTTCATTATGCGTATCGTCGAATACGTCGCTCGTTAAGACAATTTTATCGAGCGAGATTCCTACGTCATACACCATCCCGTGCAATATCCTCGTAGTTGCGCGATTTTTTATCGTCTCGCGAGTCGACGGGCCGTGAAATGTCGGCGCTGGAAAATGGAAGAAAACGACGCGAGCGAACGCATCGAGCGATCTAACGTGCCCCGGCCAGCCATGGGAGTAATTTGTCCAGTAATTCCACCCGAAATAAAAATATATCCAATTAAAAACTCGGAGTATATATATCTCTTCTAATGGCCGACCCGTGAATCATGTTACTTACCGGGTTATCCGCGTTCGGGCTGACTGACAAGGGAAACCGACGAAAACAAATACTCCGATTTCAGCGGGACTTTACAAATACGTAAAGTAATCTACGTCGGTAGATTTATGTTCCACTGTGAGCAGTGGGGGTAGCTTCGGGGAAATGAAATCGCAACGCGGTCGAGGTTTTTCCTAGAAGGCAAAACGATGATGTGTAATTACGCATGGGAAGATATTTCGTTACTGGGGATGCACGTGATGTTTAGTCGATGATATCTGGCAAAAGTTTCCTTCTTATTTTAGTTTACTTCATTTATTTACCCCCCACCCATGCTTCCGTATACGGCAAGGTTTCCAGAGATCTGACAGGGAGAAAGCTAGCGAAATTAATTTAGATAACAGACGGTAATTTTGATGACGCATTTATTTCGTTCCGTCTCAAATATTGAATCTTGGAAATTGCGGAGAATTAGAGCGATGTAAAAGATAAAATTATTCGTATAAATTATTTAGTCCTAGGAACTAGAAACTAGATACGATAGTATTACTATTACCAGAGAGTAGAAAGATTACTAGAAAGTGCAGAGAACTATTAAAAAGATATGAAAAATGTTAAAAATTGCGATATTATACCAACAAGCACGATGTAATATTGTTCGTCATTATATCTGCATATATAAAACTAAATTCGCGAACATGCCGCAATAAAAGTATTTTCTGTCTGGAGATACAAAAATTCGCAACAAATACTTCGCTCAAAAACCACTGAAACGTCGATAAAGTTTTAATTCACTGTCGTATTAAACGTAACCGCAGTATCCGTTACAATACACCCCACAAGAGCAGTTTAAAAATTCGCATTGTACACAATTTTGCTTAATTCCCTATCGCATTCGGAGTTAACGAACACGCTTTCCCGTCCAAATCGCGCCACACTTTTTCTTCCCGCGAGCTGCCGAATTTTACAGTCGGAGCAGCCGGCACGGAGTGACAGTGGCGGTGTGTATCGCATTATTTTTATTGCTCGGTCGAGTCGACGGATTGTAAAATATGAGGGCGGAGGGAGGGGAAAAAAGGAAGAAAAAAAAAAAATATGGAAAGGAAAAAGGAAAAAAATAACGTGGCATGGCCGTACATAAATGTAACCCCGACCTAGGGGAACATTCGCGGCGGGAAAAGAGGCGGAGATGGGCGCGCCTGGTACGCCATTCAAAATCGATTCCGCAGCACGGCGTTATAGCCTTCGATGAACGGGTCACGACCGTGGAAATATGAATGAAAAACGGCTATGCGCGGTTCTTCGGGAAAAGCCCCGCCTGGAAAAAAAGGAGGTAACCCATGCTGGCCGGCCATCGATCGACCACGTGCTCAGCACCTGTTCGACTTTGCCGCCCTTTTTCTCCGACTTTGTAAACACTTACGTCACCAACCTGTCTCCTTCGCCTTCTTCTATTTCCCCTGCCGTTCGTCCAGCTTATTTTCCAAATTTTCCGCTTAAAGGGTGTCAGGAAATGTACCTAGTCGTTCTTCCGTGCAAGATCTATCGTTACCGAAGTATATGAGTAATTAAATCGAGAATACAGCGTAATGTAATTAGTTATTTTGGTATAATGGCTAGTATCCGAGTGGTATGTTATTATAATTAAGTATAACGAGGGGTACTTTGACGTATTCTGTCGCGATTTTGAGTATTATTCGCTTCTGCTTTTTTCGGAATTTCTTAGGACGATTTCAACGAAGATTGACGGATGGAATTTTCCTGATAAATAATTAAATATTATCTTCCACTGTTTAAAGAATTTCCGAATACCCTCTGACATTTTCTACATCCACATCCTACATCGTCCATTGCCAGACCTAAAGAAACGCAATAACCGAAAGTCATTTCCACTAGAAAATCGCAACACACGAACGAGTCGCGGAACAACGAACCCTTGAAACGAAACTTCCCCTTCTGATCCGCCAAAGCATTTTCGATCTAACCACCCCATTTCTTACTTTCAGACCCCCACGGCTGGCACAACGGGGCATCGCATAGCTTCCGATCCTCCGTCATCCACCCCGACGTTTAATCATGCTTAAGGGCCCGCTTCCGTTAGGAGAATTCTCGTCCAGGACGTCGGAGCAGGTACGTCTAGCTAATTATGAATTTCTCTAGACCGCAATCAATTTTCCCCGGGAACGAAATTGCCGGTAAATTGACGTCGCCGGTAGCCTCCTCGCCTAGGCCAACTATACTTGCAGACTATCCGTTACTCGCGTGGTGGTGTCCAGACGCTGGGGATCACGCTGGCTCTTTGTGCTCCGATGGTTACCATCGAGCAACACCCTAGAGCAAGCAAGACACGAGACTGCTTCGACCTGGTTCGACGAAGACACTCGACGCCAGCTAGCTCGAAGCCGGAGCGAGAACGAGAGAGAGAGCAAGGGTGGTTTTTGGTAGGTGGGCTACAAAGGCGAGAGGGTGGCCCGTGAGGGTGGACCTAAGCGAGGATAAAGGAGAAGGAGAAAGCACACACCAGCATGGTGTATGCCCCCTTTTGGTAGGTGGGCCGGAGGACGATCAATAAGGAGCATCGCTGGTGGGGGGTCTTACCAGGACCTCAAGCTACCCCCTACGTTGTCCTGCTTAGGGTGAGGGTCCGCAAGAAAGAACCGAGAAAATATTCTGAAAGGGGTCGTGACGCTGCATCCGTGTGCGTGAGCCCTGTCCGACGCTCAGTCCGTGAACTTTGGCTCCCACCCTCGAGCTCGCGCGCCACCCTCACAGCCAGGGGAAGATTACACACGTACGGGGACACGTAAGAGCGAAGCGTTCGTCGCTTTTCCTCTGCTCCACTGCCTCTCGCTCCTTCTCACTTGGCCCACACGCTGACCACGTGTGCCCGTTTCATTCCTCGAAAGCTTTACGACGGCCAGGGTTTGTTGGCTCGGAGAAAATTTCGGAGAAAACCAGTACCGAGGGAAAAAATCGCACGAGCAATTACTCTCCCTCTCTGTTTCGTTTCCGCGGGTAAACACGCTACCGTTCGAAAGCCGAAGGAGTCTTTTTTCTTTCGCGCGAGAAACTTCTTGCTGGAAGAGCTCGTGTTAGGGGTCTAGATCCTGTCTCAGATGGATGCATGTAATTTTGTCCTTTCTTTTTCTCCATTTCTTCGCGTCGTTTCCTTTTCGTTTTTCGTTTAACCAGATTGCCAGGGGGTTTGCCGGGGGTCGGAGGGTATCAGAGGAGGAGGGACGACATTAATCGCGATTTAGACGCTTACGTGTTTCCTCCGCGTGTTTTTTCTACGACCACGTGGCCGGACTTTTTCGTACGGAGAAAAATACCGTACACCTGTTTGAATGCGCTCGCTGTACGAGTTCCTCAGGACTCTGCGTGTAATCTATGGAATCGATATACGCTATACGATACACTTTTTACGAGGAAATCAAACCCGATGTTCTTTTTCCCTTATGCGCGTCAACCGATAAAATCTAAGAGGGATGGAATATTACGCGATGCAGGTTTTATGATTTATCCTCGTTTTCTTTATCAGCCATCCCGACGCTCGCGTCGCGTTTAATACGAATACACGCGACGCGTATTAATTATCGACGATCTGTCCGCGAAAAATACTTGCGCCGATAAATCCAC
>NW_016907886.1:382799-407799 GCF_001483705.2 Eufriesea mexicana | reverse complement strand
CGTGTAGAACGAGCGCATCGCGCCAAAAGCCCGTCAAGGAATCAGTGTCAATTAACGACGATGAAAGCAAAAGCTGGACGCGGAGATCGGCCATGAATATTCATCCCCTTCGGAGAATTTAATAGCCGGTAGATTCCGTCGGCCGTGGCTACAAGTGTCGAAGAAAAGAAACGACGAGGGAAACAGAGGGTAGCGTGGACGCCAGAGGAGATATCACCCCTTCTCCGATGTTTGATCATTCCGTATGCATATACTGTCCGCGGCTGAACATCCGCCGCGACCAAGCATCCCCTTCGAAGCGAGATGAGCTGCGTGTGGGTCCGAACGCGTGTCCGTAAACGTACACTGCGTACGCGGTGTATAGCGTTTATACGAGAACCGGCGGAAGCGTCTAATCCATCGGGTAGGTATTGTTGTCAGACATATTGAGGTTTGTTCTTGAGGCAGCAACGCGAGGGAGGAGAGAAGGCGGATGAGAAGGAGGTGGTGGAAGGTGGTCAGGTGGGTGATTCGAAGAGGGTGGCCCGAGGAAAGGGGGAGGGTGAGGGTGGTTAGCTTTATTGATCTGTAAGACTGCCAACCTACACACTCTGCTTACCCGCCCTCCTCTTCGTTCTCCACATTCACCACCTCCGGCTTCTCTTCCTACGATGTACCTACCCTGCGTGCCTCTCTTTCCATCTAGCCTCCCTCTGTTCCTCTATACCTGGCTCCCTCTATCTCTCCGTCTCCCGTTTCTAGTTTCTATCTGCTTTCTACCTGGCTCTTTCCCACCAAACGCTTACAAACGTGCATACAGCCCGGTATTGTCACTCTCTCGCTCTTCCTATCTCCTTCCGTCTCTCTTTCCTGGGTTTCTCGACCCTCCTACCTTCCTGTAAGCTCTACGTACCTACTCCAAGCCACCCTTAACGCTGGCTTAGCAAGGGACAACCCCCGACCATCGCCACCGCCAGCAACGCCGCCGTCCTCTCACTCTCTTTCTCGCCACCCCCTGCGCCCCGCGGCCCCCCTCTTCCTCTTCCACATCACACGCCACCTCTTCGTGTATCCCCCTTTTCTCTCCTAGTCGACGGACCTACCCGGATTCACAAGCAGCTAACCAACACGCAAGTCGCTTAAACCCACGCTCAACCTAGTCTCATTGTGTTTGTGTAACGCCCGAAGACCGCACCGACAATGCGCCCTGGCTGTAACTTTCCTCACGCATACACGCACACCCACACGCCCTTTTCCTCAATTTTCTTCCTTTTCTTTCCACCACTTCTCCACCGTCTTTCCTCCTACGCTTCTTCGCCGTCTAAGTCGCCCTCCGCCATCGGTTTTTCCCGTGTTTGCGCTCTACCTTTTGATTCCGGCTCCTTTTTTTGCGGCCAACCCGCTGCTCGTCTCTGGGACACGCAGCAAGGATTTAGGGCTTTCCTCGGCACTTTCTTTTTATTTCTTTTTCCACCGTGTTTTGTGTTTCTTTTTTGTCTTTCTTGTCTTCCTTGAGTTGTTTTTTCCTCTCTCTGGGACGCGTTAAGGGAGAGAAAGTTTGGCTGTCCGAGAGCAGGGAGAGAGGGATTTTGATTCTTCTTCCAGGTCTTTTCGTGTCGGAGAGGACATGCTCGTGGGAATTGTGAAAAGGGGTAGCGAAAGGGATGGGAGATTATTTCTTTCCCCGCGCGATATGTTTATCACCGCTGCGTGCTTGTCCTTCCACATGTTGAAAGTAATATGCTTTCTGAAAGCTCGCTTTTAATAAAGGTTAAGTTCCCCGCTTTCGTTGTCCAATGCTTTTCGAGAGGCTCTTCAAAAGTCTGTTTCACTTCCTACCTGTTTATTTCGTTTCTTTCTTATTTCATTTCCACGTTAATTTTAATATTATTCTTTTATTTAAGAGGCAAAATGGGGCGCATTCTTTTCACGATTTGCGTAAATCAAACAGGTTGATTAGTTAAGAAGTTCGTATTTTAAATGCGTTTTGCTTTTCCTAGTATGAGAAGAACGAACGGATGTGAGTACGTAGAGCTGTATATTTTAATTTAGGTAATTTATTTATCGTAGACGTCCGATTTACTAGCAGTCAGTTAGAATTTACACCGTGATATAACAAAAAAATATTTATTATAAACACACATAGTATAGAAAAGAAATTTTAGAAATAGGAAGTTCAATAATTAAAAGTTGATTAATCGTATTTACAATTATTCTATATCAATCATCGAATTATTATCATAGTAGTTCTTTCGAAAAATGTAACATACACCAAAGTAATTGTACACGGTGCATCATTCTTCGAATAATTGTTTAATAAAATGAGGCAATTTTAAAGACACGAATATTCGGTAGCTAAAAATTGATTAATATTTTTCACAATTATCCTGTATCAACCACTATAATATCCTCATAGAGAGTAGAACAAAACAGACGCCACATCGGATCGCAACCCGTTTTTCGATTAAATCCTCTCAATCCCAAGATCCTCGGCAGCGAACTTTCCCCCACTCGGCGTCCTCGGTCGTCAATTAATCTTAATTACACTTCACGTAATTACATTCTTTCGCCTGTCGGACGTGTACGTGTCTCTATCCCTTATCCAGGAGTTACCGGGAACGGGATATAAGTGATTTCGGAGCCCCGGCCACTTTCGCGGTCCAACCCTCTTTCACTTTCGTCCGTCCTTACTTCGAACGCACGCGTCTCTCTTCCACCCCGACGCGCATTTTTCTTACATAGCCCTTTCCTCCGGCTCGTACTCGGCCTTCCGCTCGACGTCGGGGCGGACTGGCCGTCCACCCAACCGTGCCAGTGTACGTATATACACGCTCTCCACCCTCGCAGACACGCGTCGATGAGCGGCAGCAGCCCTCCTATGACGTGAGATTAAATTCTAACGGGCCAGCTCCCCAACGTACAGGCATTTTTCTTAGCTCGCCCGGTAAAGGACTACGTGCCTAAATTAATACCCACTCCTACGCCCACACGCGTAGCCGAGCACACACGCGCGCGCGTACACATAGCTACGTGGCCTTTTCAGCGTACGAAAGCGGTCACACGCGTGTGTGACCGCTTAAGTATGGTTTACGGGGATGGAAGCGGGGCGTATGTTAGAAGACACACGCATGTACTACCACACGCCCGCCTGGCTGGAATACTCGTAGCGCCATACGGGCATTTCGACCCCCCGTTGAATTTCTAGCGGCCATTATTTAGCACGCTTAGAACTTGCTGCCGTGGGGTAATGGCGCCCTTCTCTGCGCCTGTGTGCTGCCCGTGTAGACCAGCCATCGCCGGACGTAGACGTAGACGACGGCGATGACGACAACGTAGCCCGGGGGGCATCGGGCCAGAGAGCCCCGGCTTGCTAGCAATCTGGGAATTCCTGTTACTTCTTTGCCCGTAATGAGTCAACCCCTCGCCCAATTGCCGGCGGAGGGTAGTCCGGGATGGAGATGCACGAACGAATCGGCCGTTTTGTTATTTCGACGTGGAATTTCGCTGAAATGGAAATGGAAATTCGTTGTTTCGTACTTTCCAGCCAAGGTATTCCCGTGGTATTCTTGCGATTTTTCCTTTGCTTTTTCACAGTGGCGAGTTCACGAAGATATCGCGAAATTCTCGGATTGCAATTTTGAAATTTGTATTTTGCCAGTTCCAGAAGATATTTTGAAATTATGGGTTTGAAATGATTACTTTGCGATTTTTCTTTGTGTCGTTGATGCCGAGGGAGTGCTCGAAAATGATATCGTGTTTGATTTATTATCCGAAATTTTACGAATCTCGTGGTATAGAGGTTAAGTTAATTTTGGTAGGATATGTAAGTTCTGCATGGAAGAGTCGTGGAAATTAAATTAATTTGCGAGCAACTATTTTGAGGAATATAATAATATCTACGATCCGAGAACGAAAATGCTGATTTAAATAGATTATAAAGAATTAAATGGAATAGGAAACAGCATTTCGTTGACTATTGAATCTTAGTTTGAAATTTAAATTAGTTTATAGGATTTCATTCATGGATGTGACATACTGTATATGTTAGAATAATATCGTTCTATTTTGACAGTTTGCATTAATATTCATGAAGATCAAGGAAGCATTTATTGAAGATATATTAATTTCGATCGGTAGTGGGTATTTTTGTATGAAAGTGTCATAAATCTATTTCGCTAGTGAGTACTATTTCTTAAGACTGGTAACGTGATTAGTTTGAACGCTA
Organism: Eufriesea mexicana; assembly: GCF_001483705.2. NCBI lineage: Eukaryota > Metazoa > Arthropoda > Insecta > Hymenoptera > Apidae > Eufriesea > Eufriesea mexicana. The sequence goes on along the minus strand of NW_016907886.1, from coordinate 403,595 downwards.
TTAATATTTTTCCAAAAAGATGGAAAAGTTCAGTCTATTCATCTGTTCATCCAAGAATATTCCATTTTATTTTCCTCGTTGTAGAGATACGTAAATAACCTACGAAAATAATGCAACCGTAAATTTTAATTATAATCTAACATAATCTATTCGGCACGAATATTCGCAAAACCCTTCCTACGTCAAAATTTTAGGAATTTATTATAGTAATATGGTACACTATTTTTCCCACGCGTGAAATCGAAATATTATAATAACATTCTATTAAAACAATATAATCACAAATTTAAAAATATATCGAAATATCAACTTTCAAATATATAATGAAAATTATGGCATAATTTGTTAGACGTATTCGTCCGTCAAACTCTCCCTATACCCAAATTTCGTCTTAACCCTTTGCACTCGACGATTTTTCGACTAGAGGAGAGTAGAAATTCAAAGATTCTCTACTAAAAAACTGACGATACTTTTTCGAGCAGTAAATAAAGAATTGTATAATAATAAATTTGCAGAATTATTTGATTTCGATACCTCGCACACTGTTACATTACATTAAATTTGATATATTAATTAGTATCGATCTTTCAAATTTTATGAAATGGTGGCTGAAGGTCACCTCTCGAGTGGAAAGGGTTAAAAATTTATTATGAAAGCTAGTCTTCCGGTTGGTGAGAAGTCTGGGAATATTTAAAAGAAAAAGTTAGAAACAATCCTAAACTCCATGCACGATCACGCAGCATAGTAATGGCAATGGTTCCATCTCGCCAAGCCGTTGCATCACCAACGAAACTACCCCAACATCGAGCCAACCCCGCTTCTAATCGCGATGGCTGCACATCTGCCTCCTTATTTCCCGGCCGGGTCGATCCCTTTTTCCTGGGACTGTACCGCTCCGGTGGACTTAGATTTAGGGGCTGCTAGTTGGGGGTAGTTCGCGGGGGGCGACGAGGAGAGTCGGTGAGTCGAAGGGATAGAAGAGGGGCGAGGTATATGGGGGTCGACGAAGAGGGAGGGTCGGGGTTGGTTCACATTTACATAGCGGACCCGGCAGGACTAGATGACTAGGCGGTGGGATATTAAGAGGGAGAAAGGGGGGGTAGGTGGTGGCAATTCTGGCAACATGGCCGCGACCGAGCCGCGCGACGTACACCAAGTGAGTTCCGGGAAATGGTGTTCCGGGGGGTGTGTGTGTGCTGGAGAGACTAGATTTCCTATGCCAGCGTCACCTTCTCTCCTCGCCCGTGTGACCCACCCCGTTCCCAGCACCCCACGCAGCGTCTGCTTAGACGCGATTCTCGGGCCGGGCTTTATTCGATTATTAAGGACCGCTATTGGATTAAGCGCGATTCCGCGACTGATTTCGCGCTCCCGTCGTCCTCGTTCGACTAATCCGCCTCTCACGGTGTTTTTCGCTGACATCCCGCCGCTTCCGAACTGGGTTGAACGCCCCCTCGGCTTGATTACCCCCGGCCACCGGTTAACTTTTCCACTGGAAAACCGATGCGTTCGGGCTGCCGGGGTGGTGAGGGTAATTAGATCCGCGATTAAGGGTGAAATGCACGAAGACGCGGGAATGGCGGACGTTATTATTCTCGGCGGAGTAGGATCTTTCGGCATGGGAGAGAGCGTTGGAAGAACAAAAGAGTCGTTGGAAGAAGTGATGAAGGGTCGGTCGGCGAGCAATAGCGGAGAAAAGAATTTAATCTCCTCGTCGTGGAATATCTCCGAGGATCTTCCGTGGCTTTTAATAGGATTCATTTCTCGCGCGATTAACCTTCGTGGCTGCCGGCTCCTACGTCTTCATGCACTTTTTCCTTCGGGCAAAGTCTCGCTCTGTGGTTGGCGGATGGTCTCAGGAAACGTCTACTTTCCCCAGTTTTCTCTTCCCTCGGCAAGTCGATCGTGGTTTTATCGTACCATTATGTAAGACGGTATTAGACTTACTCTCGCGGGATTTAATGGGATTTATTTCTCGTGGCTCTTGGTTACTGTGTGCATCTTAGTGGAGATTTTCTTAAAGGAATAATCTTTTCCTGGGGTTCTTTGATATTCTGAGGAAGTTTCTGGTTTTGTAGCGTTAAGAGGATATAATGCAAGGAAATGATACACATGTTCATTAAACGGGTGAATGGTTAGAATTGGCTTGTCTGTTTAGGACTACGCAGGTCAAAGACGTCTCCAGAGAACGGGAAACAAAGGACAAAACGCAGGGGAAGTTCATTTTAGTATTCAGTCTTTTGACTAAATGACAATATGTAGCTATATTATTTATGAAATATATAATTCGTTTCAAAAAGCAATGGTATTGTATAAAGGAATAATAGGGGAAATGTATGTGACGAAAATATAGAGTTGGATAAATTAGGATAGAGCGGCCATTTCAAAATTACTAACTTGAAACAGATAAATATTAAATTTATTTTTAATTATCGATGTAGGATACCTTCTTGTTTAAATACCCTACTGTTTTCACCCCAATTATTCCCATTTTATTAATAAATATTTAAAAATATTAAATTTAAAGTACTTCGTGCACGATAGGATTAATTTTAAATACAGGAAACGATTCATAAATTGTATAACTATAATATTCCTAGTTTTCTTGATTGAATGCATGAAGCAACTTTTTTCCTTCAAGGACCCATGTTCCCCGAGTAGTTCGAATTATAATATTTAATCTAGTATAAGAAAATTCCTCCAACTCTATTCCAAGATTGAATCAAAATGTTTTATTAAATTTCCATGACATACCAATAGAAAATATATAACTATAACACTTCGAAATGATTAGGAAATTATTCCTCAACGTTAGATCGTAGTACCAAATGACCGAATTAAAAATATCATTAATACTTAATCATTTGACAGCCAGACAATCATCCTAGGAATCTTCGAAAGAGACATATCCTGAACCCCGTCGCGAAATCCAAAGTCACCCCAAAAGAACCTAACCCAACGTCCACGACGCCATTATGTCCAGGATCATCGACAAGTACCGCAAGCGTTTAATCCCTGTAACTCTTAACGACGGCAACTACGTCCGATCAAAACTGCGAAACTTGAAGGCAGCAGGCTTAGTCCTAATTTAAGGGTGGAAGTGAAAACCACCCTTGCCGGCGCTAATTTAAGGCCGCCGCTGCCCGCTCATTTGTTTTAACCGCTCTCCCGCGGGAGAGTCGGTGTCGAGGGTAGAGAGAGGACGTTGTACGCGGATCCGCGGGGGTGCGAGGGGCGCTGGAGGGGTGGAAGAGAATGGCCGTGCCACGGGATGGCTCGCAGGGGGCGAGGAGGGGTGGCGGTGGTGGATAAAACGCGGTTTAGTTTAGTTGCAATTCGCGCTGAAGCACCGGCTGAACAACGGGTTTTAGCCCGGCTTCCAAGAATGCCGGGGTTACCCTCTGTTACTTGTTCATTTTGCTCGTCGCGGCGGGCTTTCAAGTTTAGCTTCTTTTCAGTATCATTCGGTCAAGGCCGTTTTATAACGCGCCACGAGACTGCCGCGTATTTACGTCTGTCTCTGCTGTTTTTCGTCCACCCTACCGGTGCCCGTCCGGCTACAATCAGCATGATTCATTTTTGTTTCGGCCTTTCGAGATCTTTTCCAGGATCCTCGAGGGTAGTCGGAATTCTTGGCAGGTCGGGTTTGTTAAACGTTACTCCGAATGAAACGGAATACGTTCTCGAGGCTGGTTCCGTGAAGCGAGGGGGTTCTTCGGGTCTTTTTCTTGCTCCACGGTTTTGGAAGGTTCCTCCGCTGAGTATTTGTAACCGTTATTAATAAGATTTATTTCGTTAAATGTAATTGGAGAAAAGAATCGTTTTTAGAATCCCAAGCAAAATTTCCGAGTATTTTTATTATTGTTTATCGTTTGTCTATCGTGGAATATTAGATTTGGTTTTCGTTGAGGGGATGAAGTAAGCTGTTGAACTTTTGGAAACTTCGTTTGATCTTGACAAGTGTCATTTTGAGAGATGTATTTCAATTTGCAGCATTCTCGAGGATGGTTTCGAGATGCAAGGGGGTTCTTCGTTTGCTTTTCTTGCTCCACGGTTTTGGAAGGTTCCTCCGCTGAGTATTTGTAATCGTTATTAATAAGATTTATTTCGTTAAATGTAATTGGAGAAAAGAATCGTTTTTAGAATCCCAAGCAAAATTTCCGAGTATTTTTATTATTGTTTATCGTTTGTCTATCGTGGAATATTAGATTTGGTTTTCGTTGAGGGGATGAAGTAAGCTGTTGAACTTTTGGAAACTTCGTTTGATCTTGACAAGTGTTATTTTGAGAGATGTATTTCAATTTGCAGCATTCTCGAGGATGGTTTCGAGATGCAAGGGGGTTCTTCGTTTGCTTTTCTTTAACATTTCCAAGCTTATTGTGTGTTTGTAATCTTTGGAAGATTTCTTTCGTTAAATGTAATTGGAGAAAAGAATCGTTCTTAGAATTCCTAGTAAAATTTTCAAGCGTTTTTATTATTGTTTATCGTGGAATATAAGATTTAAGTTTCGTTAAGGTAATGAAGTAAGCTGTTGAACTTTTGGAAACTTCGTTTGATCTTGACAAGTGTCATTTTGAGAGATGTATTACAATTAATGAAGAGAATAGAATAATTTTTATAATTCTTATTCAAATGTGGGAAGCCTTCTGGCTTAGTTCCTGGCTTCTTTTATGTTTGCTATTTTATTTCTTTTTCAGCTTCCTGGAATTTTATCCGAGTTTGTTAAGAATGTATTTATAATTATTAGTTATATAAATTAGCTGAAACAATCAGGAATGAAAGAGTACCTTATCTGCTACATAAGGCTCAGTTTCTTAACACACTGTGTACCATTCACGAGTTTTCTCCTTTTTCACGCGCTATCTGTCATGGACCTTAGAGTCAATACACTATTTTGTCAAAACGTGCGATTCCCGACGCATGTCTTCGAGATTTCTTTGCGGTACGCAATGTGTTAAAACGTAAGAGAAAAGTAACACGTCCCAAATTCGACGCAAGAAAATTTAGCAACCGCCATTGTCCACCCCCGTGCACAGAGGCACTTATTAATCCATTAATTTCCTTCCAAAATTGAGACACGTATCAGGAAGAAAGGATCTCTCTAATAAATCGGTTCCATTATATGGATCCCATTAAATCGTCGATCCTCGTGACTGGCTCAGATAAAACCGAACCACCTCGCGTTCTCCGTCGAACCTGGCCCCTAAATACGATCCACTTAATTTGCCAACGAATCCCACGAAAAATTCATCTAACGTGACTCGTGTCAAATCGCAAATTTTTTCGCCAATTACTCCGGAACTGGATCGATAAATTCGCCCGAATTCGATGAATCGATAACTGTTAATTTCGCGGAGCGGAAGCGAGGGGGGCCGGGGGACGGGGGTCGAAGCGACGGACACACGCGCGAGACGTTAAAGAGGAGCGTGCTGCTAATAAATCGGTAAATCGCGAGTTAATTCCGTTACGTCTGATCGATTCGTCGGATTGAAAAAAAGGAGGGTGGAGGAAAAAGGTGGAAAAAGGAGAGGGTGGAAAGCGGACGCGCGTTGCTCGACGCAACGCGGAAAAAGAAGGCAGAAGGAACGAACGAGAGGGATGCAGGGTTGCAAGGATGCCGGTGAAAGCAGCTTTAAAGCGATCTCGACGAACGGGAGAAAAAAGAACGCGAGCGTGGCCGCTCGACGTGGGTGACGAAATAAAAGGAATAAAAAAGGAAAGGAAAAAGGAAGGCAGTGATCGAAGAATTCGATAAACCCTCAAACCGACCGGCTTGTTTAAATTCGGATACTGGATCACTCCTCGTTCATGCTTTTTCGCGTCGAAAAATATTATTCGATGGAAATATAATCGAATGTCCCGGCATTAAAACATGGCCGAAAAAGGTAAAAACCTTTGGACGGTATCGATATGAATTATTTCGAAAGAGCGTGCACGTACTTGGAAGAAGGTGAACACCGATTTTAATGGAACCGCTAATCGATTTCAAATTTATGTTAATTCCGTGCGAATATATAAATTAATCTCGGTGATCCTGAGATATTGTAAATATGCTAATTGAGGTTATGAAATGAAGATTTGCTCGGAGTATCATAAGTGTACACGTATAATTCAGATTTCAAAGCGAGTCAATTTTTGTGGAATGATTAATCAGTTTCAAACTGCCAATCAATTCGGGTATAATTATTCTACGTTAGGTGATGCATTCTTAGTTAATTATTCCATAATTATTCTAATAAACCCGAAGTGAAAATTCAAAATTAAAATATCGCAATAACCTATGTTTAATTAATAATATGAGACAATAGAAATCCCGTGACTGAAGAAAGTAGTATACCTTTCAAGTCAGACATCTCGAAACACATTCCTCCACTTATAATTCCAATCTTCAACCCCCCTCACTCATATTTAAATCTCATGTATCGAACAATCATACCCTCAACATTGTCATTCACAATATCTGTCTGATAAAAATTTGCAGCAGTATATCTCCATTAAATAAACTCTCAGTATCTCTGACGATCTTCAAAAATCGCAAAAGTCAAACGACATAATCGAATCGCGCGTAATGAAGTTACTGCATTTCCGCTGCACGTCAAAAACTGCACTGCATTTTCACTTGGAGTAATAACGAGTACAAATAATATACCGATACGATTACCGATCTACCGCATAGACATCAAAGCCCTCCATTCCCACCACCCACAGCGACCTTTAACGCGAAAGGAAAAAGAATCATACCTGCGGAACCCGGAACCCCTTGTCCCGGAAAGAGCGAATAAAGGCCGGCAGAGCGTAGTGGCGATATCGTTTCTTGCACATCAGCTCGCTGGACTCTTTGTGGTGCACAGGCCTCAAAGAGATCGGCCGCGTACCCTCCTCTATTCTTGGTAGCAAAAATGTCTCGAGCCCATCTCTTTGCCGCGGGATCGCGTTGATGCGCGTCAGAAACTAAGCGCGGCACTGAATGCAGAATCCCCAAAGCCGATCGTCGCGATCGCGTGAATCCCGAGCGAATCTGAATATCAAAGGAACTTCCTGGAAGCTCGAATGGAAACCTGAATGACGGCTGGGGGTCCTCGCGGTCCAGGTGGGGTCCGCAGCCGGTCCGTCTGGTTCATTCCAAAAAACTGGATCGCCGTGATCTACACCGCACGTGGGCCTCGTGTTACCCTCCGCGATCTCTGCGCGCAGCATCCCTCTCGTGGTCCAGAGCCGTGGAAACGGGTTCCTTTCGGAACGAGTCGCGGCCAACCGTCGTGGTGGTCCATTCAGCCGAAACTCGTTCCGCGAGAGATTCGTTGGTCCAGCCGGATGGGAAAATAGTTGACGCTTTGCTGCAAGGATCTCAACCGTCTTCGAGATGATTCGTGGCCACGAGGGTCGCCGAGTGTCCTCCTTGTGGCAAGAATTACCCCGATATTTGAATTTTAAATTTCCTGCTGGGACGAGAAGGGAAGCTGACGGAGGAATTCGAGAATTCTGACCGAGGTTCTCGAGGGATTTATGTTTCTTCGGATAGAGATACCATATTCGATGGAGATTTAAAGAATATTCGTAATAGGTACTAGATTACTCGGGAAAGTGGAGGAGCGAATGAATGTTTCGAATTTTCGGTGATCATCGAATGTGAGGGAAAAGTATGATCTGTAAGTTTGTTCTATGACAATCGTATATTTATTATAAAATTATAAATTACGCACGTCTTATATCGTAATTGTTCACTCTCGCACTTCTTATAACAAACTGAACTTCCTCATAACATATTGACTCTGATCCATAGCAACTGCACAACACCACGCATTCTAGATCTTCCACTCGCACTTCTAAAAACATACATATCTACATTCGTGCCATTTCACACATTTGCATTCACACTAATAAAACCAAATCCACATAATCACCCTTTCATTTGGATCAGAAATTATATCATAGGTATAGAATAACCTCAATTTCTTATTTTAATATTTTTGGCGGCTGTTTTAAATTCTTTCTCCATTAGAGAATGTCATTTTCCAAGAAGCTGATAATCCGAGGGGGTGCAATATTCGGTGAATGCGAGTATTATAAAATTCCGCACCCTATTTCACGTGTTTCGTTTTTCCTTATAAAATACATTCGCTGTATGGTACTGCAAAATCACTTTCCTTCGATTCCAAATCAATTTACAGCTTTTATACGGCTTTTACATTTACAGTTTTCCAAATTCAAATTATTTCACAGCTGTTGACTGTTTCAATTGTTCAATTGCTTTTAATACGCGTCTGTATTATCCGAACGTATCTAAAACTATGACGAATTATACTTCTGCAAATTCCTCCAAAACGTTGCATTATTTTCCATTCATCTTCTCGTAGCAATTAAAATACTACAGATGCAATTCCCAACACCAAGGTACCATTTCTCCCCACTCTTTCACCCCGTACACATTGAATAACCAGATCCTGCAAGACCCACGTGGTAGGGAAGGTTGGTACAAGAAACGAAATGGGCACTGTGTCACGGCAGCAACGGCGGCAACAACAACAAGAACAACAACAACAAGCGGCGAGCATCGTGGTGATTTCCCATTAAAAAAAAGCTCCGGTGAAGCGACATTCCGCCACTTTCGCGTGTATCAAATATACAACGTGACAATGCATATCCATGGAGGAGCGGTTGGCGATGGCGGGCGGAAAAAAGAGAAGAAAAAAAAAAAAAATAATAAAAACGCGACAGCTTCTCGGGAACGAACGCGTCCCGGGAGTGACAGAACTGATCGGCGTACGTGACCAGCGGTGCAAATAAAGGCGATACACCTGGCCTTATCCGGCTAACGATAAAAAGGAACGACCGGCGTACGGTGAGCAGTTATTGGATAGCGAGAGGTCAGCCCGCCGCAAATGGTTAATAAACCTCGAAGAGAGCGTGGATCGGCCATAAGACACACATGGGGGGTGGTTAAGGTTGGCGTTAATGATGCCCGCATGGCCGTGCATTCACGGCCCTTGGAAAATAAATGGCGGACACGCTGGCCATCGTTGGCCCATTAATGTCCTGCTTTCTCCTTTGTTTACGTCGCCGCGTTTCTTCCGCGATTCGGTAAAGATAATTCACCGATTTTTCCGATTACACCCCTCGCTCGCCGAATTTTTCTCGCGTTACCAATCAACCCTTGCATGAGTTTCGAGGATTTTTGAGAACCTCCTCTTCAATCTTCTTACGATGATCTAGAGTATTTGTTTATCGTTTGAAAGAGGATAATGCAATAGATACAGTTTGGTCATTTTGAAGCAGGCTTTCGTGGAATTTTGTTGGATATTTATTATTTAATCCTGGAATACAGAATTTTCAAAATTGATTTATATAGGACTCCCTCTCAATTTCTTACAATATCCTAGAGTCTTTGTTTAACGTTTGAAAACGTGTAACTAATACAATTTGATAATTTCGAAGAAGGTTTGTGGAATTTTGGTAGCTACTTATTATTGTGTCCTGGAATACAGAATTCTTAAGAATTATTTACATGAGGCCCCCTCTCAATTTATTTATCATAATCTACAGTCTTTGTTTGGCATTTGAGAAAGAATAATAGGTACAGTTTGGTAATTTTGAAGGAGGTTCATGGAATTTTATTAGCTATTTATTATTTAATTATGCAATACAGAATTTTCAAAATTGATTTATGTAAAGCTCCCTCTCAATTTTTTACAATACCTTAGAGTCTTTGTTTAACATTTGAAAATGGGTAACCAATACAATTTGATAATTTCGAAGAAGGTTTGTGGAACTTTAGTAGCTACTTGTTATTGAGTCTTGGAGCACAGAATTTTCAAGATTGATTTACATGAGGCTCCTTTTCAATTTTTTACGATACCCTAAAACCTTCGTTTAACATTTGTGAGAGGATAATAGCCACAATTTGGTAATTTCGAAGCTTTGTGGAATTTTGCTAGCTATTTATTATCGAGACCTAGAATACAAAATTTTCAACGTACATTTACACGAGTTTAACGAGTTTTATAAGGTTCCCTCTCACCATCAGTTTGTCAACGTTACTCTATGGGTTACGAGGATTTTATGATTCACGTATTCACGTTGTTCCAGATAGTATACCTCACAGGCTCTGACAATTCAAGATACGTCTCCTAGAACAGTATTAACATACACTCTCCAATCATAGAATACAGACTCTTAAAAATTAGTATTTCAGATAGGTCTGTCTTCAATTTCAGCTACTACTGATACCAAATTTTGGTGACTATGGAATCCCAGAATATAGAATTTTCAAAACAAATCTATACGAATTCTAGTAATTACAATATTCTTCATCTTGTACCTTCAACCGAGTTGGATAGGATCAATTTTATCTTCCTTTCCATGGAATACTATAACTCGATCAGTATAACGATATTGAATAAACCGAATGAAACCGTTACCAAAAATAATGAAAGACCCAAAGCAGATAATGCGGAAACTGGTAGCTGAATCGCGGCGTAGGTTTGAACAACTCCGAAATGTAAATGGCACCGCTGACGACAACTGGGAAAAACGATGCGTGCAAGTGTCTATTATTTGTAAATGGTATTGTTTTATTTCCATCGTGCAAATCCATTTGTATCCATTTCGCGTGGGACACCACGTATTGCGAATTGTAACCGCTTGAACAAGATGCGCGCGGCATGTGAGTCTGAATTTTTTTCTTTCCCTTCTCTCTCTTTCTCTCTCTCTCCATCGTCCCTCCCTCTTCTCCCACCCTCGCCCAACCTGTATTTTTTTCCTTTTTTCCTTTTTTTTTTTTCTTTTTTTTTGTTCGATTTCAACACATTCAACATCGAGTGCATAGCAGGAATAATTGTTGTATAGCCAGTTTCGGCAAGCGTTTGCGTGAAAAAGCGAAATTCGAGGGGTTTCCCATAAAACGTCACGAATATTTGAAAAATATTAAGATGCTTTTTTATGTCCTTTTGCCGCGCTGACCGAACGCTCGCTCGTGCGCGCGCGCGCGCGAGCGTGTGCCCGCGTGCAAACGTTTCGCATTAATAGAAATAAATCGCGCGCTGCTCGAGCCCCGTTTCCAATAGAACGGCGAAAAAACAATGTTTCGAAAATGCAACGACCAGCAAAATGGTTTGATGGATTTCGTTTTATAACTTACACGATGCTGAGCCCGCGAGTCGCCAACTTTCTCCGCTGGTTTTTCTCCTTGGACGCGAAGGGTGGCGCGGGACCAGAAATGGGGTGGTTGAACGCGGAGGACTCGATGGAATTATCGACTTCGACTCGTTAACCAAAGGTGATTAGTTGACGCGTCATCGAGGAATTTCCCTTTTTCCTGAAATATTAAATTTCATGAATCCTGGAAGACCCACCATGATACTGTTCTTCGTTTGCTTCCGCTATAGTCTGTTGTTTCCCATTGTGCATTATCAGAATGCACCTTTGAATTTGGTACCTTCTGTATGACTGTGTTATAATAAGTTTAAACTTCGAAGACTCCGCTATTCGTGCATCATGCTCGCTTGTTTTGGTATATAATTGGATGGTATCTCTCATTGTAAGGCATCCTGATATTGAAACACGACTCGTCGGAGTCAATGTAGCGAAGTCGATACGATTATTCCACCGACTTTTGGATATTCGTTATCTCCTGCTGTATACCGCGTATGATAATTGTGAAATTCAATGAATTTCAATGAGTTGCGAAGATTCGTTTTCAATATTGTCGGATCATTTTCTAGTCTCGTGTCCTTTTCTTAAATAATTTAAATAATACTTCGAATTTCTCATCTTGCAGTATATCTTTGTTTCTGTGTAATTAATTATACCGATTTGTAGCGTGATTATGTAATTATTTAATTGTTTGTACAATTAACTCGATACTTTGCACCCCTAGAGCTCCCTCGTTCGATCAACAATCGACTGTAATTCATTTTCGCGGTGGAAAGCTTCTCGAGTGGAAAAATGGTATTTCGAGGGGAAAAAGGAGGGGGAAAGCGATTATAAATATCAGTGAATATATTTACACGCTGGTTTCGCTAACTTTTCCATCTTCGGCGGTAAACGCGAAAGCAAATAACAATTTATAAATATATCAATGTCTCCGTGGCTCGAATGAACTGCAGAGGCTTCCGAGGGATATTTTATTAACTCCTCCCTTCACCTTAACTGACATGACTAAATAATTCCTACTTTCGAACGGACCATAAATATTCGTTGGAAACACAACACGTGTTCCCTCCACCTCTTCATCGCCACAACGAAAATAAGCGAAAATTTCATATTTTATTGCATAAGGTATACGCGAAATTAAAGTTACATGTATAAATCGTGGCTGAAGATTAACGAATTCATTTCATGACGTTTTACATTTCCATGCAAAAATATTAATGAAAAATTTCAATCCGCAAATTGATCATGCGCGAGAATTATCGAAGCGTGTGGGCAAAATTTGAAAATCAAAAAATTTACGGACGAAAGGAGAAACTTGGGAACGAGAAATTTCCGAATAAAAGAAGAAATTCGAGAACGAAAAATTTCTGAATAAAAGGAGAAATTCGAGACCGAGAAATTTCTGGATAAAACGAAAAATTCGAGACCGAGAAATTTCTGGATAAAAGGAGTGATTCGAGAACGAGAAATTTCTGGATAAGAGAAATTCGGAAACGAAGAACCTATCGCCATAATTGGCCACTGACTACGATCAGGCAGGGGTGGCTTCATGGGGTGACAGTCGCTGCAACGTCGAGCGAGCGAGCGAGTATAACCGCGTGCAAGCTGCGGTGATTTATGTTAATTCGTGTTAAATTACTTTGTTCCGCAAACGCAGCGCCCTTTTTCAAACCTGTGCCAAGTTGAACCCGCCCGGGTAGTAGAAATTGTGTCAAGGAGGGTAAAAAATGATCGGCGAGTCCTCTCGAGCGTAAGCAACTCGCGTCTGCGTTCCTCGAGGATGGTAATTTGAAGGAGTATGCCGAATTCGCGGAATGATCGAGTTAGTAGAAATTGAGAGAAATAGAAATTCCGTTCGAATTGAAAGATTTATGCTCCCCTGTATTTTTTACTCTGTGAGTGATACGGGATTAAAAAGTTATTGAAAATATTTATATCGCACTAGGAACATGGGAACAATAGTTTTCCGTAGTTTAATAATACTTCGATTCGGGTGATCAATTTTTTAGTCAACTGTGAAAAGAGGAATAAATAATTATAGAATGAATTTTATTTATTTTAAAGAATCATACGTGAGCTTAATCATTTTATTTTAAGATCATCTTAAGATATTCGTGAACATAGGAATCATAGGTAATTTTCAAACAGGTTAATTAAAGGTTAGTTAAATTAAATATTACAAATCTCATAGAAGGATGGATGAAAAATTATTAACGATATTAAAATTGATGGAGTTGTTTCATTTTATTAAATATATCTTTTGGAAACGAATATAATGAATATACTAAGACACACAACACACAATTTAATAACATTTTTATAGATTTACTTCATATTGTAATTCTGTGTGACATTTAATTATTGCAAATTCTGAGAGTTCCAATTAATGCAAAATGCATATAAATTGTTGCAAATATGAAGAAATACAGAGTTGTAATATCGATACTCAATTATAGTGTGCAAAATAATTTTTTCCAAATTAATCATTGACGTTAGGTCAAAAAATTTAAAGTGACATAAAAATACGTCAATTTAAAAATACATTAGCATAATCTCGTTTCTTTCATTTCAAGAATAGAGTAGATTGACTCGCGGACGGAACCGCAAGTCGATAGAGGAAAAATGTCCCCATGGAAATGGTACTTCACGGTATCCACGATCATTAGTCTTATCTTTCTCACGGCAGAGAGGGCGAAGCAGGGTGAATTCCATAAATTTCTCGGGGATTTAAAATTACGCTAGTCGCACGAAAGGGCAAGAAGGAGAAGAGAGATATATCTTCTGCGTCGGACGCATTCCGGATTTCTCCTATTAATACCAAACTTTGCGCCAGCTTCAAGGTACTCCTTTTCTCCCTTTTGTTGCTTCGTTGACACCCGCCACCCTTCCTCCGTCTTTCCTCGTTTCCCACGACTCCCTCCCCCGATCCGAGCACCCCATAAATAAATTCGTAAAATCACTGTGTCCTCTTGCCGAATTAACGCGTCCACCGATATGCAAATGTCACCACTCGCCGGAACGAAATCGAATTTTAGGGAAAGTGTCGATCCCGTCGAACGAAATTCTTTGTATAATTCATTCAGCAGCTGTTGGCGACATAAGCGGCGTATTAATTTAATCGGCGGCAATCGCGGTCAATTTATATTTTATTCGGCGATTAATTAAAAAGATAATTTCCCCGTTGTAATTTTCGTATTGAGCCTGAATATCCTGACGGCGAAATAAATCAATTCAACAGGTAAATGTCTTTAATAATTAACACGCGTTGGCGAGCGCGCGTGGATGCGAAAACAAAAATTCCTCGGCGGCGCATGCTCCAGGGCTTGCCACTTTCCTACCGACGATAAGGCTCGATCCTGAAAACCGAAAAAGGAGAAAGGGGAGAAATAAATAAAAAGGTGGAAGGGTGGAAAATAAAGGACGAAAATTAACGCTGCAATTGCGAAATAATTTTCGAAAGGGACGGGAATCGTGTTTGAAACCGAGCCAACAATACGCGTGTGAAGATGCGACGACAAATATTTATATTTTTCGGTTTTAATGGAAATTCATGTCGCACGCGTGGCAGGCCAATCGCGGATTAACGATTTGTATTAACCAAATGTAACGGCCGCTTTATTTCCGCAGATATTCCGTGCAAATAGACACGCGTAATCATTGCATACACACAATCCGCTAATATATTTACATTTTGATAAACCTCTTTCATCGATAAACCCTTCAAACGCGCGATAACTCGTAATATCGTCTGGCCATGGAGAAAAATCGATTCGTCGAAGGTTCGGTATGTTAAGCGTTGCCACGAAAGGGACGGGGGGTTAGGGGGCGCGCGGGGGGCGTGGGTGGAAAAGGATAAATAAATACAGCGAACTTTTTTATTGCTCTCTCAGGATCCAACGAAATGCGCCGCGACAATTTATCGCCACCATTCCTGACGGTGAAATAAAAGAAAATGGAGGCGTTGCCCGCCACCCCCTCGGCCACCCCTCCGTACGAATTACAAATAATGCGATGCGCGAATCGATGTAAAGCTGTAAAGTTTGACGGGCGACTGGCCCTCGGGGGTGATAGGAAAAAACGTTTTCGTTATAACATTTTCTATTTATAGAGCAGTGATTCGAAATTACTCGTTCGAGTGCGACGTTTTGGGAATCGCGGAATTTTCAACGATCGTCTCGAAGGTAGAATTGCAATTGCAGATTGCGGAAGTCGCGTGTGGAAATATGTAATCAGTAATGGAGAATGGAGTTTAATTTCCGTTGCATGGTGATGTTACAGTTCTTAAATCGTTTAATTAATTTTCGAGTAGAGCGTAAACAGCTTTCCGATTATGTTTTCCAAAATTGTTGCTGTAATCCCTGACCTCTCCCAAAAAATCGCGGCTGTAAGCTATCTCCTCTTCGTCATTCCAAAATTCATATTCCATGCTGAAATACACGCTACTCTGTCCTAAACTACTTTCGCTATCTACTCTCTGCCAAAGTGCTGTCAAAATCGTCGAAAAACCATATTCTACTCTAAACCAATCACCTGTCCAGGAAAATCTCGACCATGAATCATCAAATGGTCCATTCTACCCTTCCAAACTGGATACAATAATCAAGATACACATTTTCTTGTCTTCAAAACTATACTACCTTACTCACAAGCTACCTACTCTCTGTCATTCAAAATTCATATTGCATCCCGAAATCCTAAACTACTTTCTTCACCTACTCGCTGTCAAAATACAGTCGCAAATCGTCCAAAACCAATTTCTTCGATTCACCCCTTCTAAACAGGACACATCAGCCGAGACACCTGTCTTCGTGACTGGAATCGAAAGAGGAAGAAAAAGTCCTCGACTATGCTACTCTTAGTATAGTCCCTGCTTGCGTTCACTTTTCCCTGGTCCATACCTCTCTCTCTGAACATAAAAAGAGCAGTCGCCCAACGAGAGAACAGGGAGGAAAAATAAAAATGGACGAGGGGGTGCGCGGGTCCGAGAAAGTTGAAACTATCGTCTAGCGGGACAGGGGCCTCATAAAAAAAGAAAAAAAAAGGGGGGGGGGAGAAAATGTAGGAAAGCCTCGCGATAAACCTCTCCCTGCGGCATGCCGTGTCCATTTTGCATTTCGACGCACACACGAGCGGAAACGGACGCTCCGTGCACGCGCGCGCGTCCACCGCGGCTCTCTTTCCCGTTTAGGTGTGTAACCGTCGTTGTAAAGCTGTAACGTCACGCGCCAGTGCAGCCTGCACGGCGCCGTTCCGCTGTAACTGCGTGCTACGGCCACCGCAATATGATGAACGATGAATAATAAACGCCACTGTCGATGAACAACAAAACGGCGCGAAGTATACCGCAAATAATAATTGGCAACCCTTCGATCGCGACGAACCGGAAGCTGCGAATTGGGCTGGGGCGGATGGAACCGCGCGAGACACTGGCCGACGATTTTGTCGCTACTCGTTTGCTTGACTATGTCGATCGCGAGGTCACGTTGTTGCGTATCGATTTTAATCGTTCTCCTAATTTTTCAGCGATTTTGACAGTGACTGGTGACGCGAGTCTTGCGTTTCTGAAGGAATTCGTGGCAGATTATGTCTATCTATGAGCTGAGTACCTGTTAGGGGTGGTGTTGGGTGGAAAAGAGCCTTGGTTCCGAAGTTTAGGTGACACTGAGTCCATTGTGAGTAGGTATCTGACTGTCGATGTCTAATGTAATACTTTTTGATAGATAGGGTAGACTATATTTATGCGAGTATTGTAAGAAACGGGATGAAACCGGAATAGGTACAGAAAATAAATAGTGATTGTGTCGAATATGAGATTAGATTGTTACGTATTGTTTTTCATCGTTTCCCTAATTTTTCAGCCATTTCGGAGTGGCCCATTGCACGATTCTTGCATTTCTGAAGGAATTCATGGCGGATTATGTCTATCTATGGGGCGAGTTGCTTTAAGGGGTGGTTTTGGGGGGAAAAGAACATTGATTCCGATGTTTGGGAGATACTGAGTACATCTTGAATAAATATATGACTGACCAATGTCTGATATGACTCCTTGTGCCCTGCCTAGGGTAGATTATATTCATGTTAGTATTAAAAGAAACGATATAAGAATGGAATAGATTGGAGGAAATAAACAGTGATTATGTCAATCATGAGGTTAGGTTGTTACGCATCGTTTATAATCATTTTCTTAATTTTTCAGCGACTTTGGGAGAGGCTGATGACGTGACTCTTGCGTTCCTGAAGGAATTCATGACGGATTGTGTCCATCGATGGGGTGAGTAGATTTAAAGGGAGGTTTTGGGTAGAAAATAATGTTCATTTCGTTCTTTGTGTGACACCAAGTCTATCATGAGTAGATATGTGACTCGCGATGTCTGATATGACTCCTTTTCGTGGCTAGGGTATATTATATTTGTGCAAGTATTAAAAGAAACGAAATGGAAAAGGAATAGGTACAGAAAATAAATAGTGATTATGTCAATCGTGAGATTAGGTTGTTGTGCAACGATTTTAATCATTTTCCTAATTTTCAGCGATTTTGGGGGTGGCTAATGTCGCTAATATCGCTTATATTTCTGCAAGTATTAAAATAAACGGTAGTACATTTACATATTTCAATATAGCTATAGAGAATAAATGTAAACATAGGAATACATCTTTATCGCAAGAAAAGTACACTTGTGTTTTATATAGATTCACGTATACTCAGAAGTACATGTGTATTGCGAGAACAGTACTATGCATATTGCAAGAAGAGTCCGAAGTTAAGTGGCGCAAGTGATACCGTTGAATGTGGAGTTTTTAATTAAAAATTTAAGAATGGACAATTGACCGTGGCAGGATTGGGGTTAAGTGTTTACTAACCCTTTCGCGGACGAATATCGCCATACCCATGGTGTAATACTTTCAGTTGTTAAATCGAGAATCGTATATATATTATACATATACCAACCAAATGATAATTTTATCGTTTCCATCTCTTTATTTAAAAAAATACCTCCAATGAAAACCCTTGCTTCCCAAGATATTTGACCCAAATAATTTCATTAATTAAAAAATTGTTACTTTCTCGCAGTGCTTTAAATCCAATGAAGATTTCTAGTAATACCCAAAGTCTCTTTTATTATGCGACTTCTTCGCAGACAGAGGTATACCAGGTATCCCGTTTTACCCTATTTTTCCCCAAATAAAACAGCGACGCCAGGTCAGAGAATATTAAACACTTCGGAAAAGGGGAACACGAATAACTCAAAACCAGACATCTTCGAAGATATTTTCGCAGACGTGCCTCAAGCAAGTTAAAATCGATCGAGAAGACAGAAATAAAAATGCAGGAAATAAATAATGCATATTCTGGTGCGCGATTTGCTCAAGAGATTTCAGCTGGCTTGTCTTAAATTTATCCGCGAATAGATCTGTCTCTCCTTTTTTAATCGAAACTACTTGTTGCTAGAAAAAGGCAGTATTCCCTGAAACTTTAATCGCAAGCTGGAGTATTCCACGCTAACACTCCAATCGATACTTCTCGAGTCTTAAATAATATTCGGAATAACTCGAAGGAATTGTGAAATAAAATAAGAAAGGAACGGTGATAAATAACAGGGAAGTGGACATTACGTAGATTAAGACAGCGATTTTATCCACGCGTGGAATAAAGGTTGCGCAACCCCCTTAAATCCGGACTCAGGATGCACTCGATTATCGGGAAACATTTTTGTCGTGTTTCAGCGGCTCGTAGATTGAGGTTGAATGATATACCGGTATCGAGGAATATCCCGCCAATTCTTTTTATCCCTTTTAGGGGATGAACGGGAACGGGCCGAGCCGGTGGAAGAGGTTTCCTCGGTTTATGGTAAATGGCCACGTTTCGAGGGTGTCCGTTCCGCGTTTGTCGAGCCGAGGAAAAGATCACGCGAAGCGAAAGAATTAACGCGGTCAGTAATCATCCCCTGTGGTCGTGGCATTTAACCCACTCAGACTCCTAGTGATAACTCGCTACGCTTTCAGCATTTAGGTTTTTTACCTTGGTTAAAGTGTTTACCGTACAGGAATTACTTCTTTCTGCTCCTTTCGCGTAAAATAATCCGTCGCTGACTCCTTCTTCCCGGTAAAGTTTAATTATTCGAGCGATCCAAGAAACTGGCATCACCGTGAATTTTGACAGCAATGTTAACTGCCGTTTTTAATTATTCTTTGAACGCGACGCAGTAATTTTCGGCTTTCCGGAATTTACATCGGATTCCAAACGGTGGAGTTTGGTAGGATAAATATGGCAAAATAAAAATTATTATTCCCGTAATATTCCATAGAATGTGATATATTTTATATGACAGTATTGTGTAGCAAAGAGTGTTCAATTTTGATAGATAAATTTGTCAGTTATCCTTTTGTTAACTTCGGTTTTTTAAATGGGAACGTGTTTTATATATTGCATATTTTAATCTTAATATTGGTACTATCTAGTATTTGATATTGGATTTATATCATCCTTTTTATTATAGTAAATTGTCATGTCATAATGACACACCTTAAAAATTCTTAACCTATTTTCATGACTGATATCTTACCATAGAAATTCAGCAGTAGAAGCACGCTACAGCCCACATAGATTATCCTGTGCCAAATTTTAATTATAGGGGGATCAGGGAATATGATATATTTTATGTCAAAATATTGTGTAGCAAAGGGTGTTCAATTTTAATATATAAATTTGTCAATTATCCTTTTGCCAACTTCGGTTTTTTAAATGGGAACACGTGTTTTATATATTGCATATCTCATATATCGAATATAGGTACTTTCTAGTATTTACTCTTAAATTTATTTCTTCCTTTTTGTTATAGTAAATTGTCATGTCATAGTGACACATCTTCTCAAGAATTCTTAACCTATTTTCATGACTGATATCTCACGATAGAAGTTCAGCTACAACCCACAGAGATGCCCCCGTGCGAAATTTTAGTTACAAAGAGAACAGCAAATAATTCGAATTAATTCAAACATTATTTCGACTTGTAAAAGTTTCATCGCCGGAACGAAATGGGACGAACGAAACATTGATTGGAGGGAAGTTGGAATTTGCAAAATTTGACAAGCACCCGAACGCAACTTCTACCGGTGATATCGACATTGGACGAGAATTCACACTTGGGTCAGGACGAGACTGTGAAAAATCGCCATAGAGCGATGATCGTCTCCCCAGGCCACAAACAAGAGAACCCGCAATTTCTCGCGAGCCCAACCTTGAAAGCTGGGGAACGTCTCTCTCGAAAACGTGGCATCACGCTCGCACCCTTCCCGGCCGCGGAGCAAAAAGACAAATCGGTATTCTCCCGCGGTTCTCCGTGAAAATTTCTCTCCCTTTCGGCCGACTCGACTATCCCGCACGTTCTCGACGCGCGCAAAAGCAAAGGCAAGCCTCGCGAAGGAACGAAAGGGGGTAACATAGTGCTCGATAGAGAACGGGCTAGTCGAAACAGTAGAAACGGGCAGAAAATAAGGACGGACGCTGGCCGGAGGAACGAGAGGAGAAGAGAGACAACACACGGTCGGTGAACCAATCGCATGCTGCGCCTGACAACCAGCCGACTACTATACTGCACCGTTGCGACCATTTGAGTTTCCTACTACAACGTTCGCCCTCTTTCC
>NW_016907886.1:357951-382737 GCF_001483705.2 Eufriesea mexicana | reverse complement strand
TCTTTCCCTCTTCCGCTTTTCCTCCTCGTCGCACCGACCATACTATCGCTCCTCTATCTATCTATATTCCATTTTCTCTCGCTCTCTGCTGCCTGCGCCCTCTTTCCGCCCGCCAACCCCTACACATATCGCCCGGCGTTCGTTCCGGCCACCTCTCTCTTTTCCCACCCTGTCTCTCCCCTTTCATCTCCCTGTCTCTCTCCTCTCTCGCTCGGTCCCTCGCTTCAGCCCCGAATTTCCTCCTCGTCCCACCTGCACACCCCTATCTCCCACTCGCTCCAACTTCCGCGAAGCGACGGAGCACCGGCCGATTTTGCATTTAAATTTGGTAAATTTGCCGGAGTTGGCAAATGAGCTGTGGGCATGGTGTCTAATACTCGCGCACGAGCACGGCCGCCGATACACTGCGTCTAATGCCTCTGGAGAGGGTACGCGTGTACATGTGTGTACAGTCCGCGGCAAAAGTCGAGGTCACGCCGGCCGGGAAAAAGGTCAGAGGGTTGCGCGGGCCAAAAAAGAATGCTCGGGAAGCAACAGGGGGTCGGCTGGGATATCGTGTCGTGTCGGACTCGTGTTCTCCTAGGCAACATCCCGTGTCTTTCCCTTTTTTTCACTAGGGCTAGGCAACGCCTGGTGGTCACCGATGGGTCAACGAAGAGGGGGTAATTAGGGGTGCGGGTGTAAGTTGCGGCGATTCTGAAGCAAGCCCGCGGTGTTCGATTTTTCCAGGCGACATTCGGCGAGAAATTGACAGGGATCGGAGTTAGGGTGGAACTAATTTATGTCCGGACTCGGTCGAATGTTAACCGGGCGACGTGTAAATCAGCGCGTGGGAAAAAAAGCTCTGGACACGTGTCAACAAATCGATTTCGTAAAATATTATGGATGCGTGCGGGGCCGAGAAGGGGGGAAAAATGGAATAAAATAAAAAGAGGGAGAAGGAAAACGGGGGAAAAAAAATCAAAAAAATTCGTGAAAAAAGAGGGCGAGAGAGGGTGAGAGAGGGTAGAGGAGAGAGACAACAGCGACGCGCGGGTCGAGCAGCCGTGGAAAAAAAAACGAAAGCAATTTCATCCCTGGGTTTCATTCATTTTTTTCCCCGCTACTGCTCCTGTCTCTCTCTCTCTCTCTCTCTCTCTCTCCTCTCTTTCTCTCTCTCTCTTCTTCCTTCTCGCGTACGAACTCGCTGTTGTTGCTTTTTATTAGTCGTTTCTTGCGCCACGCCGTGAACTGCTCGCAGATAAGCTGACAAATTCGGGCAACACGCGTCTCTCATCGTCGCTCGATTTCGTCAGGGACTGTACGCACCCACACGTGGGAAATAGTGCATAGGAAATGCAAACGTGTAGCGGAGAAGTTCGGACAGCACCCTCTAATTTTAGCCCGCAGAGGGCACCACCCTGTCACGCCTGTACGTGTCTGTCCATGTTGTAAAGTTGCGTTCCATTTTCATCGTACAGTCCTCTTTCCAAATTCGACCGGAACAACGTCCGAGAGGGTCGCGGCTAGAAAGGGAGGCAGCGAAATCGGTGCGGTTTCCGGCTCGTCGTTGGAAACTTTTTGCATAGTTTCGCGCCGATTCCCGCCCTGTCCAATGACAACCCCGGAACGCCGCAAGTGGAAGGAAAAGTCTCTTCGAAGCTGATTGTCCTCGTTACCAAATTTCTCCTCGCCCTTCGTTGCACCAGCCAACTGCACGAGGAATAGATCGTTCCTTAAATCGGATTTTAGTCACGCTTTCACTCGAACTTCAAGCGTTTCAGGGATTTTTCGAGGCTTGACAGGTGCTTGCGAGACGTTGGTTATATTCAAGATCCACGTTTGTAGGAGTTGCGAGCTCTGGTTAGCGATAAGGCGGCGTGAGTGACGAGGTGGAGCAGTGATAACTGAAGTCTCAAGACGAAGCAACAGTCCCCTTTATTTTCGCAGTGGATTGACAAAGATGGCCCACCGTTAAAATGGCAGCTCGAAAAGCGGATGGGAAAGTTTTACGTGAGAGACGAGATCGGAGTGTGGTAGAAACGAAAGAATATCGTATCCAACGGAGTAAAGCACAATCGACCATCGAGTAATAGACTTATTTAACCCTTTCCAGTGCCATTTGCTCGACGAAATCCGGGCCCAAATGGTAGGCGTTAACACGCAGCAAACAGATCAGGCTGATGCTTAAACACAATCGCAATAAGTGTGATATAGTCATTTTTACACGATACTACTGTCGTAGAAGTGAACTCTAATCCTTTTTCCTTGTATAAATATTATAAATATATTATATTTTGCAATAGATGACAGCTTCAAAACTATGTTTAGAAAAATGTTCTGTTCACGAGTCTGACTCGTGATATTCATCTTTGGGCCGAGTTTCTGTTCACGAGTCTGGCTCGTGATATTCGTGTTTGGTCCAAAATCTTCGTCACGAGTCATACTCGTCAAAATACGGGAAGGGGTTATCCCAGCCCTTTCTTTTCGTCCCCTTACACGTTCAGATCTTCTTCCCAACGATTTAATCCTTTCATTCCTGCAGATGTATGACGTCACGCTATAATATGACTGCCATATTGCGGACGTAATGAAACGTGATATAAATCCGTAGATTTCAAAACTATTAGAGCTTGGAAAATTTTTTCTGGACGCAATCAAACTGTTCTAACGTGTCCTGCCATCGCTTAGGATAAGAAATTTTGTTCAGTTTGTTAAATCAATTCAGGACAGGGTGTTTGCTCTCTTCATAACTCAGCAGTGAAAGGGTTAACGATTTACTCGATCTACCGACTGTATCGGTTTAGAATCTCTGCAGTTCCTCTTATAGTTCCTCTAATATCGATCGTTTTATTCTTGGAAGTTTTCAAAAATTTCATTTTGTTTTCCCATCATCTAAAATACGTCTGGTGCGCGTGTTTCCTCAGACATGTCACCGTTGCACGAAGGAAGCAGCCGTGGAAGCGAGCGCGCGTGCCATGGCGTGATGGCGGCCAGGTTAGGGGTACGTTGGTGAAGGAAGGCGTGCACGGGGAACGCGATGAAAATTCACGGATCATTAGAGAGGTTGGCCGCGTAGCGTTGCATTAATTCGCGAACGTCTGGCCGACATTCGAATGAGGCGAAAAGAAAGGGCGCGGATAAACACAGGACGTGGACGGTGCGCAAGAGGTGGCTGAAAAAAGGGGGTTGCCGGCGAGGGCTGCGACCGGCTGCCTCTCTATTTCCGTCTCTTCGTTGCCGCTCTATCTCGTAATTAAAGAGTTCTGCGCGTAATATCTGAAAACATAGAGAAAAATTCAGAGACAGCCCGCGTGAAACTCGCGTCGACGCAGACAGCCGGATAAATAGAGAGAAAGAATTCTGATGTAATTATTTTTTACGCCGCTCCGCTTCGGCTTTATCCTCTCTCTTTTCTGGCTTCGTTGGATCCTATTTTCCTTTTTTCGAACGGGAAGAACGACGTTGGTACGCTTCTTTGGAGATTCGAGGACCGAATCGACGTAGCGAGTTCTCCGCTGGCAGCAGGAGGGTGAGCTTCTGTCCGGAAAGGGGTACGGCTTTCAAACAAGGGTTCTTGTTTGACCGGGCCTCGATTCACCTCGATTTCTTACTGTTGCATGGGGAGATGAAAGCTTCCTCGTGGAAATCAATTACGGGACTGGGCTGGAGATCGAACTTGGATCTCAGTTTGCTTTGGGGGTGAGGGTCCATGGCGTCGTCAAAGTCCTGCTAGCCTAAAGCTAATTCCGGGTATCTGTTATTTCGCAATTCGACGACTTTTGACTTATATGAGGATAAAAATAGACACGTCGAAATATAAACGTAGTTAGAATTGACAGTTTACAAGATTTCAAGTCAACTCTGATATACGAAATAGCGGTCTTTCATTGCTATACTGCTATTTTCTAATTTTGTTGTAGATTTAAGGTTAGAAACCACAGTGTACAGAGTTCGTCTAGTGTCAAGAGTTAGTTGAATACCACCCTTTTCTTCCTTTCTTTATAAATTATTTCTATAACCTGCTGTGTCTTTCTGAATTGCCCTACATTCTCGAGATATGCGTTCTCCATTTGGATCACATTCTTCCATGACAGTCAAGACTCTGCCAAGATGCACGAAAGCTTCATTCGAATTTTTAATTTTCAAAGTCTTGACGTTTTTATCAGCTTCTTCTTCCTCGCTTTCTCAAAAAGTATTTTATTATTACTCAATTGTTGCTCAATTAAGTATTTATTTGACAGCTGTGCTGAGTGAAATTCAATCAACTCGTTAACATCTTCATTGTCAACGTCCAAGTTTAGCTCATTCTGTGATAGTTCCCAGTGTTTCTTCAAAATTTATAAAATCGCTCATCATTTGTGGGTATAATTGTTTCCAAGAACCTCTCATTTTCGACTCTTCTATATCAGCCCACGTGTCCCGAATGTTTAAAAATATGCGAAAGTAGAATGTGTAAACGCTTGGCCCGTTACAGCTGTCAACAGTTTTATATCGGTTCAAAAGTCGTGACAACGTATAACGTGTCTTTCAACAAATTTGATAACTCCCATTACGTGTGAAAAGTAGGGAACACTTGTAGATCCCGAGGTGGAAATATCGGAATAATGTCAAGGAGAGAATTGCGACAAGAAGATGGAATTAAAATCGAAACATTCGAATTTTATCCTCGAAACCGATGCTCCAAATATTCATTATACCCTGATTCGATGGCTTCCATCGTTTGTTAATCATATCGAGGACTTGTCTCGCGAAATGGAGTGGAAATATCGAAATAGAATAAGTATAGAAATAACGACGACGGAGGACCACGTCGGACAGGCGGAATTAAAACGGGAATTTCGATGGAACCGTGCGATAAGTTGTAATTATAAATGAAAACCAGGGAACCAGTCTTTCTTTTCGTTTCGCTTCAATAATGATAACGAACCATCGATCAATGAAGAATTATCGCGCAAGTGCCGGGATTTTCTCCACTGGTAGAATCGTTTTTAACGAAACACCATGCAAAGCAAACTTGTCAAAGTTTACGTATCCCCTTTAGCACGTTACAACGGTGTTTGAAACACGTACCGTATAAGCGTGCCTTTATTTCTCGATGGTTCATTATCATTTTACACACGCGCACAGTTTCTCCTTTCTGGTCGTCATTCGCGTTACCTCGTTTCGCCTGGTTTCTAAAATGACTGGTAACATGTAAAAATGACATTATCGCGAAGGTAGCCTAGTTGTCGCGTCGCGAATGAATTTTGGGGAGATTATGAGGGGTTGTAGGTCCGTCTCGCGATCTCGTTATGTTGCCCGTCAAATTAATATTGGATAACTGTTTCAATTATCTCGAGCAAAAGGAAGATCTCGGCTAGAGTCGAACGCTAGAGACTCTGGTACGACGATAGTGTAGTGATCATTATTCTCATTCTCGCCAATAGATGTCTTCCAAGTTCAAGGAGATTCGAGGACTTTCTCGCAAGTCTTTGGAAAACCTCTGCTTCCTGTACATATAACTTTCACCCTTCAATCATTTTCACCCTTTCCAGTAGATGGATTCCTACGTGAAGGACGTTCGAGGATTTTTTCGCAAGTTCTCGGTTAAAACCCTCCGTTTCCTACGCATAGAATTTCTCAAAATTCCAATAGTATCCCCATCTAAGGCAGTAAGTGTTAGAAGGGGCGCGTTTCGTCCTGGGCTTGCTAGTGGATTCATCAATAAGGTTACCTAATAGGCCTAGGACCAACCGCATTCCTTCCTTTTCCTTTCGTCCCTTTTGACACTTACTGTCTTAGACGGGGATCTAGAGCCTAGTGTCCTGGGCCTGCTAGTGGACTCTTCAGTAAGGTTATCTTTTAAGCTCACTGACGAAAGGAAAGGAAAGCAAAGGAACGCGTTTCGTCCTGGTCCTGCTAGGTGCCCTACTGATGAGTCCACTAGCAGGCCCGAGACGAAACGCATCCCTTCCTTTTCCTTTCATCCCTTTTAGCTATATATTTCGTTATATCGATGATACCCTGCGATCAGTCCACGATAAAAACCGTAGGGGGAGGACCCCCTACAATAGGAATCGAACTGAACTCGACGTTTTCGTGGAACTGCTCTCTTTGAGGTCTCGATTGGAAGTATGTCCCATGATTTTCCTAAGATCAGGATTAGGAAAAATTGGAAACTCGCCAAATATTATTGGCTAATTGGACCAAGGGCGTTCCCATGGTCCGCAAATCGGTCACTTTGGAGGAAGAGAAGATCCTCCCAAACGAAGGTTCCCTGGTGGAGGAAACCCTCCCTTTCAAGGTGAGATACGCAGGGTCCACCCTCGCGCTGGTGACACCATCCGTCATTTATGGCCCCTCGCTAGGGTCCGAGGATCCCAACGTGTGCGGACCACGTGGAGACCTCATGCCTATTGTCAGCCAAATCTCAAATATCGTCGCCTAATTTCCTTAAATTATTGTCTTCATGAATTCTCGTGTTCCCTAACACGAGAAGTCATTATAAAAGACAAAGTTTTCAAACGTGCAGAAGACACGAATAGGAAAATCCCGATACCGAATTATTTTGCCCCTAAAGACCTGGCTGTTGGAAGACAGTAACAGCATCTTTCTTGTTCCACCACGGTACACTAATAATGCCTCTAAAAATTCCATAATGAACGCGATGCCAAACTGCAGGCAAGGAATCCCATCGAACGGAACGGTGAAACGTAAAACAACGCGGAATGGTAAAGAAGATGGAAAAGAAGGGTGGAAAAGAAGGGTGGAAAAACGCTGGCTGTAATTTAGCCTGCGAGTCGTAATAAAAACAGGTTTAGCAGATTTTTTTCGCCTTCGATTCGCACACAGACGTTCGTTATCAGTTATCGTCGTTTCCCGCGGATTTCTTCGCTTCTTATCAGCGGTGGACGCGCACGATCGGGAAAAAGTCGGTGAAAAATGGACGACGCGCCCGCTTCATTCGATTCCCCCGGATCGAAGAATCGAACGTTAACATCGAATCGGCAATGAGGCGGCTCGTGCTGGGAACCGGATTATCGGGATCGAGTAGGGAAAAGAGACGGGGAGTAAGGCGGACGTGCTTTAATCTCACAAAGTACTCGTACATTTTGAATTCCGTCCATTCCACGCCGCACCACCCTCTTTCCACGTGTCTAGCTGCGATACAAAATAATCTATTGGCAGTCAGCATAATCGTAATTTCCAACTGATTCGAACTTATGGGCGTCGTTAGGGGATGCTTCGCGTGTTACGCGCGAGTAAAAGTGTGTCAAGGAAGGGTGCTGGAATAAATATATCGTGGCAGATATTCCTTTTAAATTCCAAGTGTTTTTCTTTTCTCTAATTAATTTCGTTTTCATGCCTGCTTTTATTTTTCACGCGGAATCGCCTGTTATGCGAATGAGAATTGAATCGGAAGTAACGCAAGATCGTCCTTGGAATTTTTGCGCACCGGGCTTTGCAACGGAAGGAATAATTATCCGATGCTTTGTTATAAATACGAAATTCTGCACGGGATGACGCACGCCAAAATATTAGAGAGGAGCTCGTTGCATCGCAAAAACAACGAAGAATTTCAAAATTAACGTTGCGGAAACACTGACCGTATAAGTAAGGATAAAATGATAAAGTCGGAAACATAGGCGCTGATGGTGCACGTACGAATTCGAAAGGACGAACGAATAATTTTTCTCCTTTGAAACATTCGGAATTTTCCAGGAGAAATGTACCAAATGTTAAATTTAATTATAGTCTCAGTATTTCATTTTCAGTTTGCAAATCATTTTTATTACTACTCTCGAAAGTATGCCATTCTTATAAATAATTTCAAATAACAGATTTTCCTTGAGAAGATAGAATAATACAAATAATATAGTGATTAATAAATATAGAAATTTGTCACAATATAAATCGGTATACTGTGATGATTATTCACTGAATATTATCAGAACAGTAGAATATTTGTGCTTGTTATGTCGTTATTAGTTCAGATCTGAGCCTCTGCCTGAAAACATGTCTCTTATTATACAATTTTTAATTCACAAAATACTAAACAATTTTGTAATTTTCTTCTTTTCTTTTGCAACTCACAAGGAACGTAACTCACAAAATCAACGTAAAATAATATAAATTCAAGGATAATAATTTCTCATATCCAAAGATTCATACAGAATTTTCAACCCTCGCTTCACTCAAGTTCGTCAAACCTCTTTGTTTCCAATCACTTCATCTCCAATTCATCCTCCGCCCTATTCTCAGTTTATTACACAATTTCTAATTCGCAAAATACCAAACAATTTAACGCAACTTGAAACTTTCTACCGAAAATCCAAGAATAACAATTTCTCCAATCCAAAGATTCGCACAGAATTTTTAACTCTCAGCTCACCCAACTTCGACAGCCCTCTTTGTTTCCAATTTACCCTCCACCCTAATCTCAGTCCATTACACAATTTCTAATTCGCGAAATATCAAACAATTTAATGCAATTTGAAACCATCTAAGGTAAATAGAAGAATAACAAAAGAAAAGAAAAGAAAACTTCAACCCCCACCTCACTCAACTTCGACAACCCTCTTTGTTTCCAATCACTTCGCTTCCAATTTACCTGTCACCTTATGCTTATTCTATAACACAATTTCTAATTCGCAAAATACCAAAAAATTTAACTTAAATCCAAGAATAACAATTTCCCCAATCAAATGATGCATACAGAACCTTCAACTCTCGCCTCACTCAACTTCACCAACCCCCTCTACTTGCAATCACTTCACCTACAATCTACCCTTCGCGCAATTACCCCATTAAGCATGCTTGACCCAATATGAAATCGAAATGCAAAACGAAATTCGAATTGGAATTGTAAAGAACCGGTCTCATCGAAGACACTCTAACCGTCTTAAACCAGCCTCGTTCTCGGCCTGCCGAAGGGGGCAACATCGTTCGGCCATCCATCCGCTCCGCCCCACCCTGCAGCCCACCCCGGGGGCACTATATCTTGGTCTCCGTTCGCCTCGCGGGTCAGAACACGCGGCTGTTTTTCCGCAGCGGCGCGTACCATCATTTTTGCTGTTCCGACTGCGAGGCTCGAACAGCGTCGCGGCGCGGCGCGGCACGTAACGCAACGCGACGTAACGTAATACGGAGAAATAATAGGTTGATGAGGGGGATGAACGTGGTTACACGTCGGCCGGGGAGGAGGCAGCGGCCACGCTGGCGAGAGGCGGCCACGGGGAGACAGGGGCTTGGCGAGTCACGGACCGAGCTCTAGGGGGTGGCGGCGTCCTGTTCATTATGCAACGACGCGACTGTATCCCCCCGGTACAACGAGCGCCCGGTTCTCTGTTGCACCGGAAAACCGGCGCAAAGTACAATCGGGAGCCCCCGTGGTTAATGAGTCGACCGAACAAAGCGAAAAACCGTCCATTAAATAATGCGCGATGCAACGTCGGAGCGCCGAGCTCCTGGATGTGCGCTCAGCCAACGGGCGAAACGGGATCCCCCTTTTCCTGGAAATTCGTCGTCATTGCACCCAGCGGTCCTGTGCACCCGCTACTCGCGGTTCGCGATGGTAGCTGCCTGGATAGGATGAGGGAGATCGGTTTTGGTGCCTGTCGAAACAGGGTGGTCAGGAGTGTTCCGTTGGTGCGGATGACCAGACTCGGGGGTTGCTCGCAGTTTCCTTTCGTTTCACCCAGAATCTTCGTTCCTCTTCGTTTTACGGTCTTGAATGCTGGATAAAATATACGTACACCGAGGAACGTTCGTGTAATAACAAGCGGCTATAGATTAAAAGGAAAATAAGTAACTACTGAATACGAGCGAACAATAGGGTGAACATCTTCAACAGGGTTAGGAGGAAATAAATTATAATTAAGGGAAAAAGGATTGTTATAATAAATAGTAGTGTCGTAGGACTATGGAGGTAAGGTTTATCGAAAACCGTGATTGTCGAGGGTGAATAGGGGTACAGCGTATTTTAAAAATACGTGTACGGGTGAAGAAGAGGGTGAATACCTTCAATAGGGTTAAAAGGAAATAAATTATAATTAACACTAGATTTTCGGAACCCGTGAATTTGACGGAAGGGTTGCTCCAATTATACGATGGAAACAGATTTGATTAACTTATATTAAGACTGTTAATATACTAAATAATTGTTTTTAAACTAAACTAATCGTTAAAAAAAGGCACGTTGTTTCCTTTACCTGTCAATTTGACAGGTGTTTTTAGAAATAGGTATACAGATAGCGTTCGTAAACCTAGTGTTAAGGGAAAAGAGATTGTTATAGTAAATGGTAGTGTCGTAGGACTATGGAGGTAAGGTTTGTCAAAAAACGTGATTGTCGAGGGTGAATTGGGGTACAGGGTATTTTGCACCGAGAGGTGACTCAGTCACCATTTAATGAGATTCTAAAAATCGACGTTAATTAATATATCAAATTTAAAATTACCTAACGATGTGTGGAATATCGAAGAAAAATAATTCTGTCTTAATTCGCATATGATTTCTCATTTACCATTTTAAAAATATCGTCGACTCTATGAAGAGTCTTCGAATTACTATTTTCCTGTAACGAAAAAGTCGTCGAGTGCAAAAGGTTAATAATACGTGTAGATATTTTGGAAATTGAATTCAGAATTCAGTACAATAATACGCATAATACATGTTGATAATACGGTTGTCTCAAATAGGCACAAAACAAATTTAATCGAAACGAAAACTTAATATTAATGATAATAATAATTAAATTAATTTACCTATTTTGTATCTGCAACAGCTGGTTCTACTTTTAATCTCAATTTTTATTTTTTGACAGGTATATATTTCCCTAAATTAATTATTCTAACTAAACAAAAATTTAAACTAATTTTTACCTAGACGACCTGGACATGACAGACTGCACATGACACATATTGACACGTACTTCTGAGACACACTGTGTGTACCAATAATTGGAAATGAACTTTGCTAATGTTAATTCCCTAAAACGTTCCTTAGAAAATTTAAATATCTAGTGCACAGCTAAGTGATTAGAAAGATCACTGAGAGAAGAAGGAAAAGTTATTCATAACCAAAATGGAGGATGTAGACTAGCAAATCCGAGGCTGAGATTTGAACAGTGTATGTTTCATGCAAATGTCAACTGCGCAGTAATTTACCAAGTTACGTATACCGTGGAAAGGATCATTGTCGATGAGGAGTCCGTGAAAAGTCTTATCAGAGTGAACTGACACATTGAAATTGACAGGAGAAGTAACAAAGCGATTCCTATACACGTAAACAATTCTAACTACTGAGCTAAGATCGTCAATACCTCTTCTGATCTCTATTGTGTATAACTGTAGGATACCAGAGGAAATCGCAAATCGGCTATTGCCAATAAAAACAAATTGTGTACCGATCGATATCTTCTAGAAGCAAATTGAAAAGTTATTCTATATAACAAAATTAATTTGCGTGACTCCCCTACGGGGAGGTGAAACGTAGGTTAAGGAAAGCATAAAAGCGTGGTCCTTGACAACCAAAACAGGGTCCTTAGAAATCGGTTGTGACCAGCACAAGAGTGAGTTCCTTGGTGTTGGAAAAATAGTTTTACAAGAGTGCGTCCTTGTGTGTTTTCATTT
Organism: Eufriesea mexicana; assembly: GCF_001483705.2. NCBI lineage: Eukaryota > Metazoa > Arthropoda > Insecta > Hymenoptera > Apidae > Eufriesea > Eufriesea mexicana. The sequence goes on along the minus strand of NW_016907886.1, from coordinate 371,145 downwards.
CGTTATCTTGCTGTTCTTTTCCTAAGTTAAATCAGTTTATGAGTTTTGAGTTTGTGTTATCGTGTTCTTGTTCTTTCGATCATTTTCGGTGTCTCAAGACCAGTATTCGCCATCCTACGTAACTATACCGAATCTTTGCATCATTGCACATAATTAATGCAATAGTGTTTGACACGAACCCTCTTATGTCAGAGCTAGTATCTTTTAGTAGCTAAGGCAGTCATGTTTGACAGCGTTTACGTCAGCAAAGTCGCAGAGTAGATGAGTTCTGCTAGTTTGGGAGACCTGTTCGTTTGACTATGTTCGTTGATAAATAAATTCTCTTTATAGATTCTCGCAAGTTTGGGCGAGGTAAGTTTGCTAGTCCCATTCGGGAAGATCGCAGAGTATCTTTCAGAGAAGAGTCTCGTTTCGTGTTTGATTGGATTCACTGGTGAGGAAGCCGAGTGGACCAGCTCCGATCGACCGGTTTGTTTGACTGTATATACTCGTTGGTGAATAGAGTCTCATAATAGGGGTTCGTAGGGTATTCTAAGTTTTGGCGAAGTATGTTTGTTAGTCTGATACGGGGAGACTGTCGAGAGTCTTTTACAGATCAGTTTCGTTTAACAGCGAGGCAGCTGTTGAATAGAGAACGAAGTTGCAACGTAAATAAGCTTCGTTGGTGGGAAAATAGATTCTCGAAATAAAGGTTAAGGGATACTACATTTTTTAGTCTCATTCATGAAAATTTGATTTTGGAGATTAGGCTCGTCGAATAATAAGACAGTTGATTGGCTAGAGCAGTGATCCAGCAAGCAAATTTACAGAGCAAACGAGTTTCGTTTCTTTTTTTAATTTAATCCTTAACGAAATTATATCTTTCTTACTGCTAGGTTTACTTGTTCGGTTACTCTAAATTTTTGAGAAAATATGTATATTAATCCACCAATTATATTTTGATTGGCTGTCTGGAACAAAGAAAATATCTGACGAGACTAACTCTGAGAAAAATATTAGGAAAATGTTAGGAAATATTAATTTATAATGAAACTAAATCTTTTTCACTGATAGGTTTACTTCATAGGTTACTATAAATTTTAGGAAAATATATATATATTAATCTTCCAATAGTATTTTGATTGGATGTCTAGAACAAAGAAAATATCTGACGAGACTAACTCTGAGAAAAATATTAGGAAAATGTTAAGAAATATTAATTTATAACTCATTTCACACAATACTGTAATTTGTATTGTTTTAATGGGATTGGATAAAAAATTCGTGATAAAATTTTATTTAAGGATTTGTGATGATATAATGATTGTTTCGTTTATTCATTAGGGAAACTGTTTCGAATCAGGATTTTTGCCAAAAATACCTGCAATTCCGGAAAAGAGTTTTATTCTTTTTATCTAGAATTTCGAACATCGAACGTCTACGATATTGCTAAGCAAATAATAATATTCCGATAAAAAAAAAAAAAAAAAAAAGGTGGAAAGAGCTGTGACCGTGGTAATTTTACCGAAACCGTTCGATCGTTCAACGGTTTACATTTTTTTCCGAAACAGTTTCAATTTTATGACCAGAGTTAGCTTTAATCGCGCAAACGAAATTTGCGACGATTAAAACGTTGCGTATGATTTCCCGTATTAGTGGGGGAAAGGAAAGAATTAAATATCGAAATGTGCAGGTACTTCAGGTACTATGGAACATTTATTAATTTCCTTGATATTAATTAAGTGGCTTCTCAACGTTCTCCCTTAACCAAAGTCCTTCCGCTATCTAAAGATTTCCGATATTATATTCAGGATATTTTATACGCAATTACGTTTCACCGATTACGCTTGATTATCAATGATATAATACAATTTATTAATACCGTCACTTTCACGCTGTAACGAGCAAGGAAAAACTCCTGTTAAATTAATATCCTGCTCCTTTTTCTATCTACACCTGACGAATAATTAACGCGACGTGCTAATCAATTCGATTCCATTTTTATTTTTATTTATTTACATTTTCTTTGTGTGTATATTTATCGTATCTTTTATCTCGTAATTTATTTCGTGTTTATTTTGATATTTTACTAGGCGTTATTTATTTGGTAATTATCCGGTAATGATTATCGACGATAAAAATTTTCGTGAACTAACATTGCTTAGTATTATCTGTGACATAATTTGGGAAAGAGATTAGAAAATCTTTTGACATAATGCACTTACAATTTTGTACATGCCAAAGACTAAATGGGACAATACGATTAAAATTAGGCGAATATTGAAGAAGTAAGAAATACAGTATTTTCGCAATAAACAAATTGCAAATAATTTAGGAGAACTAAATTAACTATATCGTAGAAAATTATTTGGAAGTATATCATAGTACAGGACATAGAGGAGGATATAATTTCTAAAATAGGATTCGAAAGGAAGAATAATCCGCTGGAAAATTTCTGCAAAAATGAAATATTCGACTGACTTTCAGGAATTGCAGGGAAAGATAAATCGATGTAATTTGGAAAATAACCGTGTCGATACGATGACTATAGGTAATACGCCGGCAGGAGGGATAATAATTCACGTAAAACGTTAAAACGCTTGGCAAACATAGACGTAAAAGACAGTACATTCCGGCTGACGAATGCAAAAGGGTGGCCTGGACGCCATTCACATTGGTGCGCGCGTAGATTCAAGGCAAGCAGTCTCGGCGGAGAAGCGAGCTGACGCACCCTGCATTTTATCTAAACTTTCATCTAACCTCCCCTATGCATCTAATCGCGCCACCCCACCACTATTTTCTATGAAAGGGCCAGGAAAGGAGTTGTAGTGGGGCTGCTCCGAGGCTGGTGGGGACGCTCGCACACACGCAGCTGCGAATAAGCGTATATGGATCGCGCTGGAGGGGGTAACAACCCTTAATAAATGCGCACTCGAAGAGGGCGCAGCAGCTCGTGAAAGAGCATTAAGAAAGATCGTCGTGAAGCTGTCTTACGGTATTAACCTACAATTTTACGAACCTTTTGCACGGTGTAGCAATCGTCGCGACCTTCCCTCGTCCCTACCCCATTTTTATCCCCATTTTGGATCTCTGAATTCCAGCTCGGGGGTGCGCAGTGAATGTGCGAGGGTTACCGAAGCTATTTTTGCGCGAGGATAATGTAACGTAATTTTGTCGAGTGAAAAATGGTCATTTCTAACGTTCGGTATCGGTTATATACATTTTTCCCCGATAATTACTGGTATACGATTTGTATACTACGAGTATAGGTCATGGTACGTATTAGGTATTCGATAAGCTTTGGGAAATTATTTAAATGGTATGGTATTACGTGAAAGTAATTTATTATGTAAATTGTAAAATATTAAATAAGCGAACTATGTGCAGCGAATAGTGGTACATGACAATTATAATTTATTGCAGTCATTTAAATTTATAGAGAATCTTTCTAATCGCCAAATTAAGTCAGTGTCGGTTATTTAGATTTTTCAACGATAATTACTGCTATTCGATTTGTATACTACGAGTATAGGTCATGGTGCGAGATAGGTATTCGATAAGACCAATTTTAAACCTTTCAAGAAATTATTTAAGTAATATGGTTCTACGTGAAAGTAATTTATTATGTAAATTGTGAAATATAGAATAAGCGAATAACGGTACATGACAATTAAGATTTATTGCAGTCATTTAAATTTATAGACAATTATTCTAATTTCCAAATTAAATCATTGTCGGTTATTTAGACTCTTCGACGATAATTACTGCTATTCGATTTGTATACTACGAGTATAGGCCATGATGTGAGATATTTATTCGATAAGGTCGATTTTAAAGCTTTGGAAAATTATTTAGCTGATATGGTACTACGTGAAAGTAATTTATTATGTAAATTGTAAAATATAGAATAAGCGAATAATGGCACATGACAATTAAGATTTATTGCAATCGTTTAAATTTATAGGGAATCTTTCTAGTCGCCAAATTAAATATTCAGTTTTAGTAATTTAGAATTTTCAATAATTATATTTAACTTGTATAGGTGAATATACAGGGTGTCCCTTAATACCTTATTCTTTCTAATTTATATTAATTTATTATAATATAAATATAATTTATTTATAATCACGCACAATGTGTATACATTTCTTTGGGACACCTTGTATTATGCAAATAAAGCGTTGGAAGCTTCGACAAATTATTGAAGTGAATCACTAATAGTAAATAACGCATAATAAGTCAATTTTACATAAGAAATTATTGATATTTAGCAATAATGGATTTTTGTATTAACAATGCAACATTTCATTGCAATTAAGATATTCTCTATCTTAATAATATGTCCTCTGCAAATCTGGTTGCAAGTTTCTTCAAATTTCCGAAGAAACTGGGAAAATCTTGCTGCCTGAACACCCTGTTCGAAAAACAAGCCGCCCATTACCCTCCGAACAACGGAAAACTGTATCCACTGTTCCCTAACAGTGATCCAATAATCCTCTCAGTGTCGCCGATAATTGACCATTCAGTGAGTGAAAACGTCGCTCGCCTTAGCTTAAATCGATCCCTGTACTCCCTCTCATCCTCGCCGGTGGTTTCGCCATAGATTTGCATCCCCGTCTGACAGTCGTGTCCGATGTCACAAGGAGTAAAAACTCGTTCTCCCTTGACGCGAAGGAAACGTCGTCGTCGGATTGCCGTGGTTTAAACGAAGGCGAAGAGGACCGGGGGGGCGAGGTCGCAAGGGTGGCCGAGGGTGAGGGTGAGACGGTGGCAGCGAGCCGCGTGGTCTCTGGAAAGGGCGGAATTCTTCGTTTTTTTTTCAGGCCGCGAAGCGGTTAAAATGTAAATTAAGTCGACGTGCTTAAGAATGTGAGATTATTAAGAGAGACCACCGCCCCGCGGGTACTACACGCTTGCGAAAACATTTCTCCACCTTTTTTATCCTTTCCTCGGATACGTCCGCGCATTATAAAGCACATATTTCCTCCTTTTCTTCCGCCCCATCCTTTTCGTTCCCCGATCCCGGCGTTGTTCGCTTCCTCGAGAGACAGGCTCATCCACCACGAGTGCTTCTTAAAGTTTCAACGACCGGTGCTCGGCTCAAGTCCGTTCCAACGCGGAGCCAAGCCCGCGAGACTGTTTTCCGCGAGAAAAAATCCCAGAGGGTGTCGTCGACTGGCGAACTCGCGAGGACAGAGACTGTGTCCAGGTAAGGAAGCCGAGGTCGAGGACACTCTTTGCGGTTGTTGAACGAGAGAGCAACGAAGGATCAGCAGCAAAATGGACGGCAGGGGGCTAACAAGTAGTCCAATTGTAATCTTCAAAGTAGTAATTTTCTTGGTGAAAAAGGAAAATGAAAATTAATACCTCGATATTCTTTAATATTATTATAAAATTATTTTAGTTTAGTTAATTTTAATTCGTACGTTAATTATTACAACTTGGTAACTAAATTTGTGTGTAGGAAAAATTTATTTATATATTTTTGAATATATAGAAAATTTTTTATATAATGTATATTAAAATTTTAGTGTATTGACATTTTTGGTTAATGTCGTGGTGAGCTAATAATTATACATAAATAAAGGAATCACAAGCTATTGAATTGCTATGGCTATTTTAATTTCTATAGGTTTTTGAATACAATTTTAGAGTGTATTGACATTTGTAACTAATATCGTGGTGAGCTTGCACTTTTGCATAAATGAAGGAATCAAAACCTATTAAAGATACGACATTGTCGTTTAAATTTATTTTGCACCCATTCCGTATTCCTCGACGAGTAATCGGAAGAAGTAACGAATTAATTGCAAAGTATTTAGTAACAGTAATTAGTAACGGAACGGGGACTCGTAAAATTTTGGAATTTCCAGCGGATTCGGAAGATACACGGAATCGGATGGAGAAATCCGATAAATGGAAGTACCCGCGTGTATTACATTATTATACGTAATTGCTCTGCGCGAGTTGTAGGAAAATTGGTAAGCGAACGTGTAAATCGAAGATAATTCGTTACGAATAGCCGAATCGGGAGACGCTAGATTCGGTATTTGCAGAAATTTGTCTGCGACGTTGTTTCGCGATCTAATTAATGGAATACAACGGACGTGGCTGTTAAAGCATAAAGGATTCGCGTGCGTATGTGAGAGAGAAATTAATTAATGAAAAAAAGAGTGCGGTACATAGCTCGAACGATAAGTATGGATTTTAAAAATTACTCGTTGGTAATTCCGGCATTGCTCGCTTTGCGAGATGAAAAAGGATATTCGCGATGGCGCATCGCATCAGTTACGTGTACATATCCGTAATCCGTCGAGAGTGCAAGAAGCATTTCAATCAAGTTAACCGTATATGCAATGAACAAGACGCTACGACTCGATAAACGTTCGTCTCGCTTCCTAAAAGAACCACCATCGAAATTAAACGTCTCTCTTTACCCGAAAAATCGTCATAGGTGCTGAAAAGTCCTGCAGACTGCATCGACCTCCGACAAACAACAACAGAAATAGCAAACAGGCTAAAAAACGGACTACTTCTAGCGCGCGATTCAATTACTAAAGGGGTCCGTACGATTAGATTCTCCCTGCGCTCGATATTCCCAGCATCCCTCGCGAAAAGAGGGCGCCACGTAACCGTGCCTCGAACGTATACCCCGAATTACCCGAATTCCTCACAGCGGAAGCATCTGCGATCGAAACTCGTCAACTCGTCATCGGGAATCGTTCTCACCCCATAAAGATACACCTGGTGGCCACGTTTCGCTGCCGTGGACAGTGGAAACGTTAAAAGAACGCGGGAGAGACGCGGGAAGCGTAGGAGAGGCAGAAGAAAGGCGTCGGGGGAAGTATGGAGGCAATCAGTGGCGGCGCTCGCGAGGAATCGGCGCGGGTACCGATTACCCGGGGCCATAATCGAATCAAGCAGCGCTATTTATTTTTCCATCCATTTAAAAACGTGTTAAAATGCAAAAAAGCGAACGGAAGGCCGAGGGAGGCAGGGGCTGCGCGACGTTGGGACGCGAGAGGCGAGGGTACGGTTGGAAACACCGGAATCTCGCCGGAGGAAGCGGCGGAGGAGGACGAGAAGAGAGAGAAGGTCCGGGTGGAGAAAGGTGGATGAGCACGAGAACGAGCGAGGCTGCCGGCGAAGAGGGACGCCACGGGGCGGCCGGGGGTCCCGGCAGGGGGTGGGCAGCCACGGTCAGGCCGGGCGCGGCGGAGTAAAGGGTGAAAATGCAAAAAGGCGCCGGGGGCCTCGCTCAATACCGAAGCGGCGGCGCAAGCGCCTTCATTTTGTTTTTCGTACGTCGCCGCGTCGCTTTCGTTTTTCCAAGATGGCCGCTCCGCGTGCACGACGTCGGTAACTGGTCCTCGAACCCCACGCCGCGCACTCTACCTTACCGACCGGCGAAGAAGGCGCTCGGGCAAACGCGGCCGCTGCGTGGCGCTGCCGTCGCGAGCGCGGGATTACCCGTTCGAATGCGCGCCCGGGAGACTTCGATACTGGTAGAAAGAGCACTCGAGAGATTCGAGTAAGACGAGGCGAGTGATTATGGTTTATCATGGATGATTCTTTATTAGGGATTCATTTAGATGATGTTTAGAGAATTTAGAAATTATAGGTGAGATTGCTTGCTTCTTTGTCTATTTTCCCTTCGCCTAATGGCGGTGTTAGATCGCTGTGAGCATGAAATTGAGTTCTTCGGGGGAAAACATATAAATAACTATTATTAATTACTTTTGAATCGCGTGATTAACGTGTCTGTGAATATTACTACGTTCCTAGCGATTTCAGAAACATTTCGTCAACCTCTTCGCCTACAATAACAATAGAGCCTCGTGCTATGGAATTCAGGTCAGCGTGACGTAGCTAGAGGTGTGCCTTGTAGACAGGGCCCAGTGTAAACATTGTCAGGCTCGAACAGGCTCTTGGTTAATTTTCGTAGATGTTTTTATGTCTCAGTTGCGTGTTATTCTTCGACTCGTGCGTGTGTTGGGCTCTGGTGTTGACTGCGGCACGCTCCATTGGAACTTGCTTCGTAGAACAAAGGGAAGGAAGCTAGAGAATATTAGCACGCAGATTTCGGTAAATAGCAGTATACTATTACTAATTATTTAATTATCTCAATTACGTACACTCGATACCTTGTTAATAATAGGTATTAGAATATAACAGTAGATTATTATTTGCTGTTAAATGAAATTTGGATTTGATAGACAATTTACGTGGAATTTGTTAGTGACAGATAGGAAATTCTGTTGCTTTTGATGTAGAGTTACACGTAGTTCCGTTTCGTTTCGCGTATTTAACTTTAATAACAAATAGATATACTAAATAGTAGATATTAGAACATAACCGTGGATTATTATTCGCTGTTATAGTTAAATATGAGAAACGAAACGAAACCACGTGTAATCCTATATGAAAAGCAACAGAGTTTCCTTTCTGTTACTAACAAATTCCACGTAAATTGTCTGCCAAATCCAAATTTCATTTCATAATAGTACATATTAGATAGTAGGTAGATACATTAAACAGTAGATATTACAACGTAACAATGGATTATTATTCGCTGTTAAAGTTAATTATGAGAAACGAAATAGAAGCACTTGTCGTAATCCTATATCAAAAGCAACAGAGTTTCCTTTCTGTCGCTAACAAATTCCACGAAAATTGTCTATCAAGTCCGAATTTCATTTATCAGTTTAACAATGTGGGTAACGAAATATAATCGATATTAACCTGCCTCGGCGAGAAAGCTTCCATTGTAATTTGTAACGAATTTTAATAATTGAAGAAACGTAACATTTTTCTTGGAACAATAAGTTGCAGGACATCTTGATTGACACGCGAAATCCTGAAAGCGGCGCGGCTTAAATTATTTAATGTGCGTCTGACACGTGACTCTGTTGAAATATTTTTTTCCTCGACCCCTCGCCGTTTCGCTTTTCTTTTTCCGCGGAACGTCTCATTTTTGCGGTACGTTTCGCCTCGTGGCTGTCGCTCCGTTCCAGATTCCATTAAAGGACGTTTTACACTTGACTTCATTTTCACTCCGTGGGGGCAAAAGAAAAAAGGGAGGAGCGGGAAAAAAACAAAGGGGAGGAAATAAATAAAAATAAAGGAGACGGAAGAAGAAAGAGAAAAGGAACGAAACCGATAGCGGATCGCGTAACTTCATTCCTGCCTCGTGTATTATTTTGACTCGCACCGGAATGCTTTTAAAGTGTCTTTCAGCGAGTGCAGGTGGACAGATCGGACGTTGGATTAAGTATCTTTTTTATTTATGTCAGACGGTTTATTACGCGCTCCTTTCTCGTTTCTTGGCAAAATATTTATCCGGCGAATTTCCGATGGTATTCGCCGCTGGCCAGCGATGAAATCGGCGAAATATTCATTCATTGGCTAATTTAATCCCAAGAAGAATTGCTTCTGCTATTGTGCGGATAGGTATTTATTCGACTGTAATGGAGCGTCGCGGTGATTAATGATAATCGTATTAATTAAGCGGCGGAAAAATAATTGATGTCGTATTGGTTCGATTAGATCGATTCAGAACGACAAAGACATTCGACTCGCGTTAATGCATTGATGCTGTGTGTAACTCTGGCACGAGGTTGGCATCACCGATACATTTCGCGTGCACTGGGTGTTTCCTTTATTTCCAATGTCATTTCCATTATCGCGATCTTCTTAACCACTTGCGTTACTAATAAACTCGCAGACGCCTCTGCTAGAATGGTCCAGTGTTTCTGTGACAATTCTCTGACGACGTACTATGCGTGGCTGAAAAGAAGCCATCTCGTTCGGATGCGGGGCAAGAGGGGTATTCCACTTGTTCAATGACCCAAAATCTTCTATGGACCAAGAGTAATTAATACCCAATTCTTCTATAAGTAATTGTGAATTTGATATATTAATTAACATCCATCTTTAGAATCTAATTAAATGGCGACTGAAAGGTGCCCCTCGAGTGCAAAGGGTTAGCATTCGTATGTTAATAAAATTTATATGTCTATGTATTTATGTTATATTATTCGTTTGTATATAATTTTATTATTTCCTAATTTAATTTCACTATTATTTTATACACATATGTATAACATGCGTACAAGGTATATAGTATATTTTATTTTTATTTATTTTATTAGTATTTTATTATTTTCAATCTATTTTCAAATACCATAAGGACCTCTTGTTTTTCTTTGGATAAAAAATAAAATTTAAATATAGAATACTTCCAAACCATTGACTCACTAATCAGATTATACGGAAAATGTTAATACAGAAATCAGATTTCAACCCCTTAGTATAGGATTCTTCCACTTCTTCCTGATCCACGTTCTCTGTGGAATACCGATTCGAAAATAGATATCAGCCATAATTCGCCAATTAATTTATAAAATATTTCAATGTTAGCCACAACTACCCCATAAAACGTTCGTTCAACACCGTCGCTCGAAATTATTGTTACGTGGCAAACAACCCCCTATTACGTTATTATACGAATCCAGGAAGAATCCAAATCGAATTCTCCGTCTGATTTATAGAATTCGCGGACTCACTGGAACGAGTTTAATTGCGAATACATTTACTTGGTATCCGTATAACAGGCTTACGGGGGTAGTATATATTTCCCTGTCTTCCTTTTTTTTTTTTTCGCTCCGCGATCTACACTTTCCTGCCACATAATTCCATCATTCGACATTGCAATTTCTGCTTCAAAGGGACGTGCGTGCTGAAAACTGCGACCTCTATTTGTATTGCTCTTTCAACAACGTTCCACGTGGGACGAGCTTTTTTCGAGCGCGCCGTTACAGATCTGAAACGTAGAATAAATGATATCGACAACCGCCGGAGCTTGCACGTCGCGAGTCCTCGGGATCGTCCGGCCTAACCATTTCGAGACTGTGTCTGTGTGTGATTGAAAAACGTGGGATGACAGTGTGGAGAAAATGGTGGAGAAAGATGGTCGAAGAAGGTGGTAGGTGATAAGGAGACAGTGGATCCGGCGCGTTGAATTATGGGGGGTGAGTTTCTCTTAAAATTATTACTTCGTTAATATTATTATATTCTCGTGTTATTATTTATTTTTATTTGTTCACGTCGATTTAATGATATTGTTGGTATTATTATTCAACGATGGATGTAAATAGTATTGTTTATTATTATTTATTAGCGAGCGCGGGGAAATATGGAGGGAAATTGATTGATTCTGTGAGTTGTGAAATGAAATTTCTGGAGATGGTTTAGAGGATATAAAAGTGAAATTCTTTATTTTTTTTTTTTTTGAGTCGAAGCATGTGTTTCTTTTGATGGTAATGTGTGATGGGGAAGCTCTGATTTTTATTCGTAGGAAGAATAAAATTGTGAAATGAATATGTATGTGTTAATCGTATACTGTATACTAGTATAATACTCCACTGTATATTATTGTGTATTGTATGATATAATACTGTACTGTATACTATAATATAGTGTACGGTATAATACTGTACTGTATACTATAGTGTACTATACGGTATAATACTGTACTGTATACTATAGTGTTCTGTATGGTATAATACTGCACTGTATACTATAGTGTACTGCACTGTATACTAGTATAATGCTGTACTTTATACCATAGTGTATTGTATGGTATAATACTGTACTGTATACTGGTATAATATATATTCGATACATAGTAACCATTACTATATAATACACAAATAATATATTACAAATAAAATAACATACAGTTAATGTTATATATGTACAAATATAATTCGCAATATCATGTATAATAATCACATAATAATATACAAGTTGTACCATATAAAATTTCCAATATCAAATAATTATAATTACATATCTACTATGCACGGTTTCGTTATATTCGATAATATTCCCATCTAATCTCTCCGTCTATTAAATTCTTCTTATTCTTCTTCTTATCTCCTAGGCAACTTAAAATACCAGTCTCACGCAAATTTAGCCCAGTGGAAGTAAATCGAACCACAAGTTAAAATAACCCCTCTAATAAATTCTACAGAAAGTCTAATTCTATTTTCATCGCACCTATCAAAGATTCACCTCACTTATAATCTAGTCATTAATTTACTGCTCCACACAATACTCATCCATAAATAACGCTGCATCTTGGCACACAGACATCAACGGATAACCTCCAATTCCATTCTCCCGACCAATTACATACTCCACATCTGGTTTCATCCCTAATCTGTTCTCCAACCCCTCATCATCGGCGCTCATCGTCAATACCCGCGATCCTCAGACTCCCGGACGTCCGTAAATCCGAAAAATTCAACGTGCGCGAATCCCAGCTCGACTCTTTCGCGACGAATTAACACGAGCCGCGAGAAACGTTCTCGTTCAGCGAATTTCATCGCGAAATAACGGGCGACGATTTGCTGCGAAAGAGGCGACGTTTGCCGGAACGGTAGACCGCGTTGGGAAACAACGAATACTCCTATTTATCATTTCCGAAACGGTCGTTTCTCTGTTCTCGACCATTTTGAAAATCGCTACTCGCATTACCGTGGCGTGTCGACCGGAAGCAACTCGAGCTTCCCGGGTATTCGCGGTTTTCGCAATTCCCTCGCACCGATCCGCCGCGGGTACGTTTGCGCGCCACGACGCGCACACCCCTTGGAAACGAGTGTAGCACACGGCATCTGATAATCGACTGATAATTGCTGCCATGGTACAGTCGTTTCGCAATCCCATCCGTGAGTTCATCCGGGTAATAAGATCGCGAACACCTCGTTAGAATTCTTTTGGAAACTTGTCAGGGGGTTGAACGCTCAGCTGTGGGTGAATTAGGGGTGATTAGGATATATTGACACCGAATTTGGAGATTTTACGTACTTTCTTTTTCGACTTTTGCTGGATGAAGTGGACTGGGTTGGTTGATTTTTGTGCCCCGTTTTAGGTGACAGTAATTTCAAGAGAATCTTTGTGGTTGATATGTTTGAAGTTTAGGGGTGAAAGTGTGCGAGGGAGATTCTATTGGAATAGGCTAATTGTTTGGTTATTGATTGACATGATTAATTTTGCAATTTAGCAACTGTTTATTATTAAATAATTATCGGTATAATAAATTTTATAGTTCGTTATCTAGGATTTAATTGTTCATAACAATTGCATATACCGCTAAAAACTTGGGAGAACTCGAAGTAATATATTATATATTAATATTATAATATTAATTAA